>NC_139224.1:66281907-66499407 GCF_055691185.1 Crinia signifera
CTACGTAAATTCACGTACACAGTGGATAGCAGCATAGACCAAGGATTAAAGTGAATGTGCTCTCTTTACTTGTTATCTTTTGAATCAGGGTTCTCTCATTCCCTGGGGACCCAACATCTGACTCTGCGCTGTCTTTGTATAACAGAGCCAGTTTGGTCACCCCTGGAAACAGCAGAAACCCTCTTTTCCTAGATTCTTGTACCTGTGACGCTCGCAGGGTCCGCTCAACTGTGCACTTATCTGCCACCCGCCATATGCACAGGCAGCAGCCACTTTGTGAGTACTAACAGCTCAGATACTTCATTTCTATTCTAAACCTATCGTCCTAACATTGTATTATGACCGAATAGTGCCTACTAATAGCCATACCCTCTATCTCTGACTAATACAGGAAATATTGTGTTGTTTGACAGGGAGCACTTTTTCTGATATAATTATTTATTGATATTTATCTACGTGAAGACCTATTCTGGTCAGTGAAGGCGTGTGTTTTTTGTCTGAAAAATTTGGGAATACATTGAAATTTACCCCTATATTTAAAACATAGAGGCATTCCAGCTTCTATTTCAGACTTTTACAAACATTATATTTCACTACTTTTCTCTTTGAAAATATTTATTTATATATGTTATTTGTATGTCTTTGTCTCATGTCTGTTATTTTTGATCCACTTACAGGATCATTTTAGTATTAATAAAGTTTAATCTTAACTGATACTACATTACTAAAGAAGGCTGTGCCCCACCCGGGAGACTTTTTCGATATCCTCTCTTGGATATCACCCTTTTTCTATTGCATTTATCCTACTCCCTGGGAGCACCTCCACAACTTTATAACGTTATTTATTTATTTACTGTGTTGATTTGAGAAAACCTTCTAACCAATAATCAAATTAGCCCAGTGCCCTTGGCCTTATCCCATTTCCCTTTTTCCCCTTTTTTCGCAAAGACATATTAGAGGTCAGCTTGACTGGACTGTCACTTGCATTGTGCAACTCAATGATATTCAACAGATCCTTAGCATCCCCCTCCCAAAACAGAATAATATCATCAATAAACCTGGAATAAAATAAGATGTTATTGTATATAGTAGGAGAGGCAAAGAAGATTTCCTTTTCGATCATAATCATAAAATTATTGAAAAAGCCGCTGACACTGTAAGAGAGGCGGGGAAATGCGTCGGGGGTTACAAATTACTAAAGTGCACTGGAGGGATACCTTCATTGGTACAACAACCACGTGACACTTCTGAAAGCTCACTCTGGATAAATTTGTCACAAGGGCTAACGAGCACCAACAGCTGGGAGGCTTGAGAAAAGGAAGGTGACACTGTATAAGGTACCCCTGTTAATGTCTGGCCAGACATATAAAATTGGACAAAATAAAAAAAACAGTGATATTTAACAACACTAACTATGTGGTGTCCTATTTAAGACACAGAACTGTATACTAACAAACTGCTTATCTGTGACACAGAACTGTTTACTAACAAACTACCAAGGACTAAGCAAAATCCACTCTGCTTATCTACTAATCTCTAATTACAAGTAGAACGTGTATATATAACCATATTTCCATGATCATTTTTAATAATATGTTCATTTACGCGCTATATCTCAACCAGTTGTGCAATTGTTTTTTTGTTTCTTTGTTTTTTATATTGTCCATTTATATATTGTATGTCATGATATATTGGGATATTGTTTCATTTATTGGACACAGGACCGGATTAACAATGGGCCTGATGGAGCTACAGCTCCAGGCCCACTCTCCAAATAGGCCTATTTTGTAGCTAAGGGCCAGTGCTTTCCAACGAGCCCAGCCCTGCTTCGCTAGCCCCCGTGAACCGGAGATACCATCAGGCAAACCTGGAATGTTTTCCCCATAGGATAACATGGGACCCGCTAATTCCGACCTCCACCCAGTTCCAACGGCTGCCAGTTCCCCCTCTGGCATCACAGAAGCTCGAGGTTGATCTCAGTTGAACCCAAATCGTTGGGCCTTCAATCTGATACCTGGTCCATATGGGTTCATTGGTTCTAGAGATATTACGGGTAAACCAATTTTTATTAATTTCTGAAATGTAATTTCATGGCTGTTTATGTTGTTTGAGGACAGATTTCTCTGGAACCAAATGGCCCAGTTTCACAGGACCAACATCATTCGAAGCCTATATGTAAATGGGTCAGTTGGTTCCGAAGATATAGCTGGTTGTTTAAAGGGGGGCGGGGGTGGTTTTTTCTCCCCCTCACACCAGAAAATGCCGGGACTAGGCTGGTGTAAAAGGGGCCAGTCCGGGAATGTCCCTGCATTATCCTGGGACCATATTCCCGGGTAAATCCCTGAATTTTCTGGTGTGAAAGGGATATTATTTTAAATAGCCAGGACATGCAGTGCTCTGAATACAGCCAGGAAGCCCCCTGCTCTCTGCTTGGCTGTCAATGGCTGTCATTTCTGCCTGACGGCGGCTGTCCCCCAGTTACCGCGAGCATGTATTCTCCCTTGGCAATGAGCATGTAATCCCACATGGCAACGAGCATCGAACCCCTGGCAATGAGCATGGAACCCCTGGCAATGAACATGTAGGTAAGCAACACTTATGCAGAATAATTTTTAATAGGCATTATGGTGTTTGGCATAATATGTAATGGAGATTATGTTGTGTGGTTTAACATGTAATGGGCATTATGGTGTAAATTTTTAATGTGCGCCTTTGGCGCGCAATTCCCCAATTTATGAAGCATATTGTGCATTATTGCTTAATCTGTTTGGTATAGTGCAGGCATGTCCAAACTATGGCTCTCCAGCTGTTGTGAAACTACAAGTTCCATCATGCAGTTTTGCTATTAGGGAATGCTAAAACTATGTCAAGGCATGCTGGGACGTGTAGTTTCACAACAGCTGGAGGGCCACTGTTTGTACATGCCTGGTATAGTGTGTTTTTTGGCTCTGTCCATGTGACAAAATGTGAATTTTGCCTTAATCTGTGTGGCATAACGTGAATTTTGACTCAATCGGTGTGAATTTTGGCTCATTCCATGTGGCATAATGTATAAAGCAAATACAGTATAATGGGGTTACTATTGTGTTGCATGATTTGTATAAGGGGAATAAGGTGTGGTAAACTTAGGTGACCACATAAAAGGTGCAGAAATGTTGTCTACCGAGTTTCGGCTTTCAGTATTTTTTTTATGACTGGAGTGCCGCCTCACCCCGCAGGTATCTTAGGATATCGGGATCCTGCGGGTGCACCTATGGAGTGCATCTGCCAATATATCTGCATTTTTCTTATGCCAGCCCCCTGACTTTTCCAGGCATATATAATAAGTTGAAAGTATTTACACAAATACATACCACCATGAGCAGACCACCCAAACAGAAACACTGGTCACGCCCCACATTATTAAGTGCTGGCCACAACCCCTATTATTGCGCATAATAGGCCCTTGATCATTTTCAGCTCCAGGCCCATTTAGACCTTAATCTGGCACTGGTTATGATCCATACGCATTTTCTGTTTCTAATTCCCCTCATGTATGTGCGATGTGTAAGGTATGCATGCGCAGTCATTTGATAATTGCTTGATTTGATTAATCTCTATATAGCAATCCATTCTGAATTAGCCCCATTGTTCAGTGTCTATGCACTATATCGTTTGCCCGCGATTTCCACAGAATTGTGAACATATTGCTCCCAATAGTGTGAATGGGGCTTATCAGGAATGCCATTCAGGTTAAGTTTAATAGGAATGCTGACAGTACAGTAAGAGTCTTGTTTATGACATGAATAGAAACAACTGACTTATTTAACTCGTTATTGATCTAAAACCTTACAATTTTACATCATTAACAGGAGAAGAAATATTACTGCACTTTTGTTAAATAACATACATTAAGACTTGCCTTTTATTAAGTATTAAAAATTGCCTGTAGAGTGATATCAGTATTGTATATTTTAATTAGATATACAGTCTTATTTGAAAATGTTGATTAAAAAGGTACAGTATACACAAGTCACATTAAGCCACAAGTACTATTCCTTTCAGTGTGCTTCACTGTAGGTTAAACACCTGAGGCGTGTTAGTGCCGTCTCCATGGTTCCCAGGTAACCTGTCTAATCTTGTACTGTTTGTTTATGGGAACAGGAAGCAGGTACTTTACCTTCGATCTGAAGCAGGGAAACAGTTGGGCGTTGTGCAGTCAAAGGTGTGTTTCTCTGTTAAAAATCAAGCAGCATACATAAAGGATTGATAAGGCCAACGAAGAAAAAGAAGAGAACTTCAAATATTTTGTTTTCCGGTTCTTGCAGAACAGTCCTGTGCATCCTATTTCGTGTAAGAGGATTAAACAAGCCTCATCTGATTGGTAGCTTTCCAGACATAAAGTTATAAGAGGCTGTCAATCCCAAGACACCAGATAACAGGTGGCATGGAGAATAATAACCTTTAATTAAAGACCATTGAGGATTCAACCTTTTACCAGCTTCTGTGCTGCACCAATATACAAGCTTGGGAAATCAGTGGATAACACATAAAGGACTGCTATTCTATCAGATGGGGGAAGCTCAGTTACCTCTACATCGTTAATCATTTACTACAGCCTAACCCACATCATGGTGAGATCATTAAGCTCTTGGACGGCCAGCAGGTAGAATGCACCTGGATATATTGCTCTAAGGGGTGTTTCAAACATGTGAACTTTGATCGAAATGCTGTGATACCCAGAACCAGCATATTTCTGCCATTTTCTCTGCCATGGCCCTTAGTCGTGCAGGACTTGGTCGTTGCACTTGTTGCTTTTGGTTGGCAGTGGCCTTTGATATCTTTGGTCTGGCTGTCCTCTTAATTGGTGTATTTGCAAATGTCTTCTTTTATGATTTCCTAATCTATGCAGGATCTATTGTGATCTTTCTCAGCCTCATCTGGTGGGTTTTCTGGTATACAGGGAATATTGAAGTTCCCCTAGAGGAATTAGCTGATGATGTGGGACTCAGTAAAAAGAACAATGGAGTACTGGGGCTTGTCAGGACACTTTCTGGCCACCTGTCAAAAAGCTTCAGGAGAAGTAAAAGCAGTCCCAGAACACCAAGGCAAGGCCGGAGAGAGAGTCCAAGTCCAAAGCCAAACCGGATGGATAGACCAGTTATTGTGCCAATGACAAAACAACCCAACAGTGTATCTACAACTCTCCAGAAGGAAAAAAGAGAAGTTACCACGCTACAAAATGTGCACACTGTAGCGCTATAAAGAAGTAAATTCTCAGGTTGGTACTTTATAATATGTACAATATGTTCTAAATATATATATACAGTTTGTGTATTACCTATGAATCTAAAGGGGGCATATAATTACCTACAGTAGCTTACCATGCTGCCATGTAGCCAATGCCGGTGGCAGACTAATCTAAATCCTTGATAAGCGGACTTGCTGACAGTGACAGCACTGAAAATACATACTGTAGGTACATGGCTTTTCACGGATCCTATGTATTTTCACATGAAGAACCTCTGTTTTTGGCCATAATAACTGGATAGGTTTTAATAAAAATTTGTGAAAAGGACCCATTTTTCTCTGGCACAATAGTTTTCAAAACTATAAAATGATACAAGAGACATGAATTTCCTTTTGTTTTTGGATTATACTAACTTTACTAAATTGAGTCCAAAGTAGAATATTATATCTAAATCTTCAGCACATAAAAGTGGTAGGCAAATGCATTAACTGCATACAATTCAGAGGACACAAATCATCAAATAACAGTAAACGCTATACATACAGTAATAAAAAAAAGATACCATGTAAGAACAATGCACAGTAAGAGGATATGTGTCTATTTTTTTCCTGTGGAAATATATTTCTGTGCTGCATTAGACTCTGCATATTTTCTTTATTACCTGTTGATGATATACATGTGAGAAATATTTTGTTTCTAAGTTAAAAAGCAAGTGCTAAACATGTGCAAATTATGTTCCAGTCCAAAAAAAAAAAGCTATTATTGTATTTAAAATGCCCTAGATGAAACCCAGCCAGGGATTACACCGGTTCTGTGGCTGAATAAATACAGCTGAAATGCAGACATGAGAGCAGACAACAACAGAACTTGTGGTATAGGGGGAAATTTACTAAAGGAAATTTGTAAAAAATAGGTGTATTTGTATCCAGAAATACACTTATTTTTGACTTTTACTATCCCGAAAATACGGCAATTGGTATTCGTATTGATAGCACATCAATACGAATACGAATTGCCGTATTTTTGGGATAGTAAGGGGGAAATTTACTAATATGGATTCGTAGGAAAAATTTGTATTTTCCTAGGAAAATACGAATTTTTGGAGTGTATTTGTATTTTTGGCATTTACTAAGCCAAAAATACAAATATTCGTATTCATATTGATGGGACATTCGTATTTGTATTTACAAATACAAATGTCTACACCATCGATAGAATACGACAGAAATCACCATTCAAAAGAATGGTGGTTCCTGATTTACTAAGCAGCCGTATTGAAAATACGGCTGCTATTAGGCGTGAAATGCCCGGCCAAATAGGACAGGAAAATACACCTTATTTTCCTGTCGTATTTGGCTTCAGCCTGCACGGATCAGTCAGATCCGTGGAGGCTTCAGTGTTAAAAAATAGAAAATTAAATAAATAAAATAAAAATAAAACAGCATGGGGTCCCCCCCCCCCACGGCTGTAACCAGCACCAGGCTCAAGGAGCCGGGGCCGGTAATAAAAAATCAGGAAACCCCGCAAATAGGGGTTCCCCGATTTTTTACAACCAGCCCCAGGCTCCATGGCCGGGGCTGGTTCCCAAAATACGGGGGACAAAATGACTAGGGGTCCCCCGTATTTTAAGAACCAGCCCCAGGCCAAACCAGCCAGCAGGGTAATGTCACAGCCGGGGGACACTTATTATATAAGGTCCAGGGGCCCTGGGGGAGTGGGGACCCCCCCAATGAAGGGGTCCCCCCCTCCAGGACTTACCTGACCAGGCTGCAGCCTGGTGCTGTCCCCGGTGACCCTGGGCTGTGGTCACCGGGCTGGTGGCAGTGTAAAAAAAAAGAATAAATTATTGTCTAATACTGGAGAACCACAAGTCCCAGCCTGGGGGGCATTAAAGGGCCCGCTGGCACTTGTAGTTCCACAATATTAAAAATAGTAAAATAAAACACACTGACACACACTTAAAATAAAACTTTAATACATCCAAAGCCCATACATACTGATACTTACCTATCTTGAGCCCGTAGGTAGCCCTGGTCCTGATGTCCGGTCTTTTGGTCCTGTGTTGGCGTTCTGCTCCATGTCGACCGTCGCTGTCCATGTCGACAACGCTGTCGGTGTCCGGGTCCGACGAAATCCATGGAGGAACCTATGGAAGGAAACCATACTCACCTGTCCCAGGGCGACGTAGTCCAGGGGGTCTTTGCAAAATAAGCAAACCGACAAGCCGAACCAGACCGATCAGCTGAGCCGCACGGTACTCTGTGTACATGTGCGGCTCCGCCCCCGAATGCCGCTATTGGCCGCCTTGCGGGCTAGCGGCCAATCAGGAGCCGCTAGGCCGCAAGGCGGCCAATAGCGGCATTCGGGAGCGGAGCCGCACATGTACACAGAGTACCGTGCGGCTCAGCTGTTCGTCTGGTTCGGCTTGTCGGTTTGTTATTTTGCAATGACCCCCTGGACTACGTCGCCCTGGGACAGGTGAGTATGGTTTCCTTCCATAGGTTCCTTCATGGATTTTGTTGGACCCGGACACCGACAGCGACGTCGACATGGACAGCGACGGTCGACATGGAGCAGAACGCCGACACAGGACCAAGAGACCGGACATCAGGACCAGGGCTACCTACGGGCTCAAGATAGGTAAGTATCAGTATGTATGGGCTTTGGATGTATTAAAGTTTTTTTTTAAGTGTGTGTCAGTGTGTTTTATTTAACTATTTTTAATACTGTGGAACTACAAGTGCCAGCGGGCCCTTTAATGCCCCGCAGGCTGGGACTTGTGGTTCTCCAAGTCCCAGCTTGCGGGGGAGGCTTCCTGGGACTCAAAGTTCCCCAGTATTAGACAATAGTTTATTCTTTTTTTTTACACTGCCATCAGCCCGGTGACCACAGCCCAGGGTCACCAGGGACAGCACCAGGCTTCAGCCTGGTCAGGTAAGTCCTGGAGGGGGGGGACCCCTTCATTGGGGGGTCCCCACTCCCCCAGGGCCCCTGGCCAGGCTGACTGGTCGGTAGGGAGAATGTTTTGGTCGCGGGACCTTATATAATAAGTGTCCCCCGGCTGTGACATTACCCTGCTGGCTGGTTTGGCCTGGGGCTGGTTCTTAAAATACGGGGGACCCCTAGTCATTTTGTCCCCCGTATTTTGGGAACCAGCCCCGGCCATGGAGCCTGGGGCTGGTTGTAAAAAATCGGGGAACTCCTATTTGCGGGGTTTCCTGATTTTTTATTACCGGCCCCGGCTCCTTGAGCCTGGTGCTGGTTACAGCCATGGGGGGGACCCCACGCTGTTTTTTTTTTCATTTATTTATTTATCTATATTTTTTTTACACATTGCAGCCTGCACGGATCTGACTGAAACATTCGTATTAGCGGCCGTATATATGTGCCGCTAATACGAATAGTTACACCATCGGAGGGTTACAAAGCAGTCGTATATGACTGCTTTGTAAATGACCCTCCGGAACACGACTGTGCATACGACTGAAACAGTCTTATGCAGTCGTAGGAAGAATGCAAATACGAATTTACGTATTTGCATTCTTAGTAAATTTCCCCCTAAATGTCAAAAATGAGTGTATTTCTGGATACAAATACACCTATTTATTTTACAAATTTCCTTTAGTAAATTCCCCCCCATATGTGAAGTAGAATTCACATCTTAGTAAATTACACCCTTCATGTCTCCTCTCTGGGAGAAGCCCGGAGAAGAGACTTTCAGTTGCGCATCATTTTAGTCCCGCCCCCTCTATGTACACCTGCAAGTGCGGGTATTTGACTGGCAAAGTAAGAAGATGTTGAGGATCCTGGGAAATGCAGGAGGCTTGCCCACCCTTCCAGGGGGCCGGTAGGAGGGCCTGATTTTCATCAGACTCTGATCCATTCCAGGAGGGTATGCAAAAATGACACCCGCATCAACTACCTCCCTCTTACACACACATATACAGTATCAATCCCTGCCTTAGCTTACTTCCCTTTTAAACATTTCTACCCTGCCACCTATCTCTTATACATATATACTGAGGCTTGCCCAGCCACGTCCCTCTCACACACATATACCCCAGCCACCTTCATCTCAGGTTGACACATGAAATAGGTAGACATAGCTAAGGTCGACAGGGTTGAAAGGTCAACACAAGCATTAGGTCGACAATGGCAAGGTTGATAGTCAGAAGGTCAACATGAGTTTTTCACGTTTTTTATGAACCGACAGGTGATGACAGGTGGGTTTCATGCCGTACCATCCACTAGGGCATGGAGGGGGAATAGAATAGTGTGCCAAGCGTAGCGCGGCAAATCTTTTGAGGGT
The DNA here is from genome assembly GCF_055691185.1 of Crinia signifera. Lineage (NCBI taxonomy): Eukaryota > Metazoa > Chordata > Amphibia > Anura > Myobatrachidae > Crinia > Crinia signifera. Next base: position 66,291,447 of record NC_139224.1, read on the forward strand.
GTCCATGTCGACCTATTTCATGTGTCAACCTAAGCCAGTGATGGATAACCTTGACACTCCAGCTGTTGCTGAACTACACATCTCAGCATGCCCTGCTACACTTTTACTATTTGCCCATGCTAAAACTGTTCCAGGGCATGCTGGGATGTGTAGTTCAACAACAGCTGGAGTGCCAAGGTCAGCCATCACTGCTATAAGCCATGTTGGCCTAATATTGGTCGACCTAATGACCATGGAACATTTATAAATAAACACAGTGCTTTGCCTAATATTTCTTGTAGCTCTTTGTTATACAGTAAAATCACTTTCGTGTTTAGGTTTTCACGTTACCAACTCAACCAAATTAGACAGTGCCGTCCACGGAATTATTTTACTCCTCTTCGGAAATAAAACTGACTTTTATTTACACCACTTATTGCCGAATATGGGACGAGCGCTGATGTCATGTGATACCAGCTCCCCGCCCCGAGCAAGAAACACCACGCCTGCCTTCCCAGGGAAAAGCCCAGCGTTTTGATGGGGACACCCATAAAACACTGGGCGGTCCCCTGATACTGCCACCGTCCTGACCCCCTCCCTCTACTGCCCATGCGAATGCCTCAGCGGGTATGATACTCACCGAAGGAATTCGCACAGGGGGTGTGCACATGCACATATACAACATGCGCATGTGCAAACCCCCCATTATCGAATATGGGACTGAATTCTAACCCATAGGAATGGGCAGGTGTATCGTGGAACCCGGAGAAAGCTTTTGTTAGGGCACCACCCTTTTCCTGCTCCCCCATGGCATTTAGTGCCTCACAAATAATGCCCTGGTAGTGTTTCATACATTATATATAAGTAATACTAACCGCCCACTGCCCTGTTCACTCATGCATCTGCCTCTGCAGAACCCGACGCAGCCCTATGTGGGCTTATACATAAAGCCCACATAGTCCGTGGACGTGCGGTGAGGTAAATGGCTCAAGAGTCCCTGGCAAGTACCAGAGCCAGATTTGCACACAGTACATACCAGCATTATACACATGGGCAGCAGTGTGTACTGCTGGAGATTCACTGAGTTTTGATAAGAGATGTGCAGAAAAGGTAGCCAGGTGAGGCACTGCAGGTGAGGCACTGAGGGGAGGCACTGCCTCACCTGCTATAGACTTTTTACTCCAGCGTTTTGAATATAACAATGATTAGAATAATAAAAATAAGATTTTTTTTATAAATCATTAGTATTTTTGACATACTTTATCAATTCGAAACGCCGGCATATGCGCTAGTATGACAGTAAATGCTCTGCCTCACCTGCCTCACACCACCGCACGCCTGCATACTGTAGACCATATAACACCCACAGTTGTCAACAGCAGTAGCACTGCTTATACGTAATGCCCAGTTGCCGACAGTAGTACTGTAGTTCCCGTGTGCATCAGAGTTTTCCATGGCTGCCACAAGGATTGGTTAGACCCTGTGGCAGTCAATGGCATCACATACAAAGAAACATATGCAAAAAGGAGCACATACAATGGGGGAAATTTACTTAGATAGGAGTTCTATTTCAAATGGGATGTTGCTATGGGCAACCAATCAGAATCTACTTCTACTACTTATTTATTTAGCACCTTCTAGAAGATAATAGATAGAATCTGATTGGTCGCCCATAGCAAAATCCCATTTAAAATAGAACTCCCCTCTTAGTACATTTCCTCCAATGTATAATATGCAATCCTGCTGTCCAGGAAGCCAGCAGTAGCCGAGGTATCGCATGAGAGACTGCATACAATACCTTGGCTTAGTGTCTAGGGGGCTTAAGATATAAGTTCTACTATTGAAGATGGGATGTTGCCAATAGCAACTAACCAGATTATATCTATTGTCTTCAAGAAGGTGCAAAATAAATGTAGAATCTGATTGGTCATTATGGGCAATATTCCATCTTCAGTAGATCTCCCATCTTAGTAAATTGACCTCACGCAGCTTAACCCTTTGAGTGCCAACATCTCTGTGAGAGATGTACAAAATATCCACCAAAAATTTCAGCGTTGCTTACATTTGTTATATAAATTCAAATAAAAAATGTTGTGTAAAACAAAGAATATATTTCCTATACAAGGTAAACATTACAGGTCATTATGGGGAATAAAAATGTTTGCTTGCCAATTTGCACACCTATTTTAACAAATTCACTTGGCACTCAAAGGGTTAAAAGCAAATGGAAAAAGAGAAATGGAGCAGTAATTAGCGTTAGCGTCAGGGTCCTAGCTGCAGTTTTTCTATGATCAGGCCGTGGAGAGGGGCGCGGCTTAAATAACGCAAATTGATGCTACCGCATCATTTTAGCCATGCCCTCTCTCCTTGGACTCAGGCCGGCAAGCAGGAGACTTGTCCACCTTCCCGGTGGGTCGGGAGGCGGACCCAATTTTCGGGAACAAGAATAGACTGTCGATTGTCACATGAAAGTTGTTTTTTCTGGCCATTTAATCGAACCCATAAATGTGATGTTCCAGATGCTCAACTAGCTTAAAGGAAGGCCAGTTTTATAGCTTCTCTAATGAGCAAACTAATTTTCAGTTGTGCTAACATAATTGTACAAGGGTTTTCTAATCATCTATTAGTCTTTTAATGCGACTAGCAAACTTAATGTACCATTGTAGATATTCCTTTAAAAAACAGATGTTTGCAGCTAGTATAATCAATAATAATGTATATAGTGCATTTCTGATTAATTTAATGTTGCCTTCATTGAAAAAACAATGCTTTTCTTTCTAAAATAATGACATTTCTAAGAAACCGTAAACTTTTGAATGTTAGTGTGTGTAAATACACAGATGGAGCCAGCCTCAAAAATCTCTGAGCTGTCATCGGCTGACTGAACAGTTAACTAGGGACTTTACACAAGAGGAAGTCTCTAGGGCCATCTGAAATCTGAAGTCTGGTATGGCTCCAGGCCCAGACGGATTTACACCCGACTACTATAAATTACTTACCTTAAAATTAACTCCAGTTCGTACTACGGTTTTCAACAGAATAATGAATACAAACAGTATTCCTCCCTACTTGAACTCAGCAAACATACGTGTTCTCCCTAAAACAAGCAGAGATCTGACAGTCCCAAGCTCTTATAGATCCATATCATTAATAAACATTGATTATAAATTGCTAACGAAAATCATGGAGGAACGGCTCACGTTGATCCATGTGGATCAGACGGGTTTCGTGAAGGGCCGAAACTCATCCATAAATATTAGGAGGGTCCTGTCTGCGGTGTATGTGGCAAAGTGTGCTGTGTCAGAAGGCCATTCTTTCTTTGGATGCGGAGAAGGCATTCGACATGGTACACTGGGACCACTTATATTACATTTTGCAGTGCTTTGCCTTTCCAGATAGATTTATAAATTTACTTTCAACTCTATACAACAACTCCACCTCCACCATTATAAGTAATGGCATACTGTCTGCTCCCTTCCCCATATTGAGAGGCACGAGACAGGGTTGTCCTCTATCACCCTTGCTCTTTGTCTTAGCCCTAGAACCACTAGCTATCACCCTCAGGGACTCCCCTATGTACCAAGGTATCCAAATCTGACGAGTTGATTTACGTGTCTCACTATTTGCGGACGACATGCTGTTGTTCATTTCACACCCGCAATATGCCATCCCAATTATATTCCAGATCCTACAAGAATTTGGTAGTTTCTCGGGTTATAGGGTCAATGTGGATAAGTCAGAATTACTAACTATTCAGGGATCCCCCCCAAATTCCCCTCAGGGATGCGCTAAACTCAATAAAAGTAAATTCAAACCAAATCAAATACTGTACCTAGGAGTCCAAATCCCAAACAGATTGGTTAATTTAGACAAAGTAAATTTCCCTCCCAGCATTGATAAGCTCATAAAGACTCTGGGCCAGATTGTCTCAGATGTACAAAATATCCACCAAAAATGTGGACGTGGTCTGTGACATGGCAGCCAGCCAATCAGTTCCTACCTGCCATGTCACAGACTGCGTTTGAAAAAAGTCAGGTAGGAGCTGATTGGATGGCTGTTTATCACTGTCCATTTTATCACTTTTGAAGCTTAGAGAATCTGGCTCAATAACTGATTGGAAACACATCCCGTTATCTCTGTTAGGAAGGATGGAGGTTGTGAAAACGGTCATATTACCCAAATTAATGTACGCATTGCAAATGTTACCTATCCAAATCAGTGCGCTTGATAGTAAAGTATTAACACAAGCGTGCTCCAAATTTATTTGGAATCATAAAAAAATGCAGATTTCTTTATCCAAGCTGCAACTTCCTAGGAGGGTGGGGGGCATGGGTCTACCAGATGTTATAAATTAAAGCTCCCTGCTGGCATGATTCGCTGTAGGTTGGCTGACGGAGGATAACACATTTTCAATCCATGAATTAGACTGCTCCATATTCTTCCCGCACTCCCCTAGGGCACTTCTGCATTCAAATCCCAAAGAAATGCCTAAACAAATATAACAACCCTCTTTTCAGAGAGATTTACAACTCATGGTGCACAGTTTGTACAAAGTTAGGCTTAATGCATTTATGTACAGAATGGATCCCTATATGTGGGAAACCCATGTTTCCCCCAGCAATAAATAACCCGGTGTTCAACTGCATAAAAAATAAAGGCTTACAATTGATCTCCCAAGTGTTCAACCTGGGAGGAAAACTCATGTCCTTCTCGACTCTAAGGGCCTTATTCGAGTTCACTCTTTCAGATAAAATCCTTCTTAGATGGACAAAACCATGTGCACTGCAGGGGGGCAGATGTAACTTGTGCAGATCTAATTAGATTTGGGTGGGGTTTTACTTCAAAGTGAGATCTATATTGCAGTGTTAAAATAAAGCAGCCAGTATTTACCTTGCAAAGAATCACCAAAAAAATCACCAAATCTATTTCTATCTGTACATGTTACATCTGCCCCCCTGCAGTGCACATGGTTTTGTCCATCTAAGAAGGGGACCATGAAAATACTCCAATCATCTACGTTACAAGAAGTGCACTATAAGTTTGTGCATAGAGCTTATCTATCACAAATACAGCAAAGTTACTATGACCCAGATGAGTCAGGCAGGTGCATTAAGTGTGGTTTCCATTCCGCTTCCATTTTTCACAATTCTGGGCCTGTGCACACATTAAGAAAATATGGTATAAGATAGTGAATTATATCAATAAGACATTCTCCTTGAAAGTACATTTGCACCCAGTACCATTGTTTTTTCTCAACTTTGACCTTTGGAACCTAGAAAATGTTTGATCCCATTTCTTACTACCTTATTTACAGCTGTGAAGAAGTTAATACTGACATTGTGGATAGACAAACATATTCCCAGCATGGTGGAATTAGAAGGCCTTCTAATGAAATATATGTCAAATGACAGATATAATTCAATTTACTTTTCTAGATCGCTAACAGCAGGATTTTTGAGAAAACTGGAACCCTATATAAACACGAAACCAATAGACCTCAAAACTTGTTTACTAGATGCCTTAGACTTGTACTACTAGGCTACTGTCCCAGACAGGATTTTTCTTTTCATATAATCCCCCAATGATAACAATGCACTGCTGTGGCTAGTGCTCCCGTTTTTCTCTCTTTCTCATCCCTTCTTCTTTTATTCCTTAGGCTCAGAGGCAGGAGGTATATTTTTATGTAAGATTTATATTGTGTTGAATGACATAATGTATACTACTGATGCTATAGATGGAAAAATTGTAAATTAAAATCAAGGGATCTAAGATTCCCCATACCTCCATTTCTTTATATGTATGTTGCCCTTTTGTTTACTCCCCTTACGTCTCGTATGTTTCGTACTTATCTCTTGAAATTGCTAGTTGTATGTTGGGATATAGAATACTACCAGTTCCAGTAACGTATTTTGATTAATCTTTCACGACAATGACTGCTCTATGTTGACAATACCTTGGTAACGTTATGTCACATAGATAATTTCTCAGTCCAGCTTATGTATTGATTGCGTTATATATACTATGATGTAGATTTCGGTATACAGTTGCTAATGCTAATTTTACACTTTCATTGCTGATGCCCAGCCTGCTGTTCTAGGGACACTTTAGTCCTCTATTATTATATATTTGTACGAAATGTATGATGTAAAAAATGTTGAAAATCCAATAAATAAATTTTCAAAAAAAAAAAAAAAAAAGCTCCCAACCACTCTGTTCATTCTACCCGCTGAGAGATTTAGGGCCTTATTCTAGTTCACTCTTGCTAACAAAATCCTTCTTAGATGGACAAAACCATGTGCACTGCAGGGGGCAGATGTAAAATGTGCAGAGAGAATTAGATTTGGGTAAGTTATTTTGTTTCTGTGCAGGGTAAATACTGACTGCTTTATTTTTACTAGAGATGTGCGGCAGCCACTTTTTCGGGTTTTGGTTTTGGATTTGGATCTGGATCTCCCTTCGTGTTTTGGATCTGGATTGGTTTTGGCAAAACCACCCTTGCGGGTTTTGGTTTTGGTTTTGGATCTGGATTTATTTGGAAAAATGCTAAAAATTGCTAAAATAATAGTTTTCGGGCCTGTTTTGGCCCCTAAAGTGTTATTAAGCTCAATAACATTAGTTTCCACTCATTTCTAGACAATTTTGATCACTTCACAGCTTACAGGATATATGTCGTCACACTGGACACAGGATATATGTCGTCACACTGGACACAGGATATATGTCGTCACACTGGACAATGGATATAGGTCACGCTGGACACAGATTATATGCCGGCACACATTACATGTCACACTGGACACAGGATATATGTTGTGACTTGTGACACTGGACACAGGATATATTGTCGTCACACTGGCCACTGGATATATGTCGTCACACTGGACACAGGATATATGTCGTCACACTGGACACAGGATATATGTCGTCACACTGGACACAGAATATATATCGTCACACTGGATATAGGATATATGTCGTCACACTAGATATATGTCGTCACACTGGACACAGGATATATGTCGTCACACTGGACAATGGATATATGTCACGCTGGACACAGGATATATGTCGTCACACTGGACACAGGATATATGTCGTCACACTGGACACAGGATATATGTCGTCACACTGGACACAGGATATGTCGTCAGTCGTCACACAGGACAGGACACAGGATATATGTCGTGAGTGACTCGTGACACTGGACAATGGATAAGATATAGGCCGTCACACTGGACACAGCCCCTTAATGCTGCCCCTGTACACAGTGTACTACTCAGCAGCACTGCAGCCCCTGCGTGTGAGCACTGCAGCACTGAGTTAGTTAGTTAAATCACAAAAAAAACACAGGGTTCAGGGCTAAATAAAATAAATCACAACACAGGGCTTAGGGCTAAATAAATCACAACAGGGCACGGGCCACAGGACAGCCCCTGGACAGTGGACACTGCAGCCCCTGCGTGTGAGCACTGCAGCACCTAGTTAGTTAAATCACACTACAGGGCTCAGGCCACAAGTCTACAACACAGGGCAGTGAGGGCAGGTCACGGAGCACAGCACAGCACGGAGCACATGGCACGGAGCACAGCACAGGGCAGTGAGGGCAGGTCACGGAGCACAGCACAGCACGGAGCACATGGCACGGAGCACAGCACAGGGCAGTGAGGGCAGGTCACGGAGCACAGCACAGCACGGAGCACATGGCACGGAGCACAGCACAGGGCAGTGAGGGCACAGGTCAGGTCACGGAGCACATGGCACAGAGCACAGCACGGAGCACACGGAGCTTCCCAACCACCCTCTTTCCTCTCCAAGATTGGAGTGAAGATGGCGGGGCGCGCGTGCGTCTTTTATAAGATCCCGCTCCCGCGAGAATCCGACAGCGCGATGAGGACGTTCGGCCTCGTTATTGGTCCGGAATTCAGGCGGGAACTCCCGAGCCGGCTCGGATCTGGCCCGGATCCCCGATATTCGGATCTGTCGGATCTCGGGAATCCGGACCCGCTCATCTCTAATTTTTACACTGCAATATAGATCTCACTTTGAAGTAAGACCCCACCCAAATCTAATTCTCTCTTCACAAGTAACATCTGCACCACCTGCAGTGCACATGGTTTGTCCATCTAAGATGGATTTTGTCAGAAAGAGTGAACTAGAATAAGGCCCATAGTTCCCAGTCGTTTAATCCATTTTGCTTCACATTGCTGCCGTTTGGACTACTTCTATCCATGAGTGCCGCTGAATTGGACTATATATATGTGCATATATATACATATATTTGACCTTTCATGTACTCTCCATTACCAAATCTTATGTGCAGCCGTTCCGACCTCCTGACTCCGATCCGATGCGCACGGGGCCGCGCATCGGGTCGGACGGGATGTCTAGACATGCGATTTGGGTCGATTTCACAGCCCGATCCCTCCGAATCAGGTGAAATTGGGCCCAAATCACATAGTGTATGGGTGCCACCAGTCCTGTGTAGTTTTCTTCTAGTGTGAAAGGAGTATAAGTAAGCTGACATATACTTTCCATTTTGCTTAGAGCTAACAGAGATTCATTATTATTAGCAATTGATTTGGTTAGAAGATATCACTAATGTAAATAATAGTTATATTTGTAAACTTATTTACTGATGTAAGATGTTACTGAAAATTGTATTAATTTATTTAAAAATAGAAAACGTTACTTGTGTATTATAGCGGCGCCCATCGCATCGCATACCAAAAGGCATACGATGGTATGCGATGCGATGCAATATCGCGCAATGTTGTACAATGTCATACAATTTTAAAATTGTATGGCATTGTATATGGCATACAATGCCATACAATGCGATGCGATTAAAAATTGTATAAGCACCCTAATGGGTGCTTACAATGTTAAATGCACCCCCAGGCAACCCCTCCCCCCCCCCACTATAAACGTGAACCCGAAGCGTGGCAAGCGCAGCGAGCCCGCAAGGGGCGTCGGTACGCGTCCTACGACCTTTTTATACCCTACACTATCCGCATACTTATCTGGGTATTACAATAGTGTTTGCCTTACCCTGTAATTGATTTGAATATTGATCCATTGTGTACTGTATTTTTATAGTACAGTAGGTACAAGTCACACACTGTCACACAGTTTCTGTTCTCTGAATAACCTGGCACTGGGTCACTGCAAACATTGATAAGTAGTAGTAATCCTTTGTTGAATCATGTACAAGCTAGCAATGACCTCTGATATAATTGTAGGACTGGCTGGTATTTTCCTGTTAATTGTTAACTTTTATTGACTAATAAATACAAAGTACAGTCTGAAGCATGAAGTAAATTTAAAGTTCCTTAAAACTTAGAGCTCCAATAAAGTATTTGTAAGCTGAAGAAAAAGAAATGAAGGACCTTATTCTGGTTCACTCTGCCGAGCATAAATTTGCACTGGGGACCGATGTTTTGCTTATGCGCATGTGCAGCTGCATTTCTGCACATGTGCACATAACGGGAGCATGCAAACTCAGCGTAAAATGTGTTTGCCGTGTGCAAGCTCCCTGCCTTCTGAGCAGGGGGTGGAGAGGGGCGTGGGGTGCTGCCCAGGGGCATTAGCATATGCATACGCCCAGCATTTCATGAGCGTACCCAAGAAAACGCTGGGTGTACATATGGTAATGTGGTCATGACGCACGTGCGGGGGGTGGGCAGCTGACATAACCGGATGTCAGCTGCCTGCCCATATCACTGCATTTCTTCGCTCATATGTACGAGTGGTCTGTGCCTTTCCCATCATTCGATGGTCGGTGACCATGGAAAGATGGAGGTTCCTACTGGCATGCGAATGGATGTTTATGTAAAACATCCATTCGCGTGCCAGACGAAGAAACCCGGCATACAAATGGGGGCGGGTGTACCAGCATTCTCCGGGCTGGGTCTGAATGACTCGCAAGAGAGCGAATTCGCACCCGAGCGACTGTGATTGACTTTGGTAAGTGGATTGAGACTGGAAACAAAATGGTGGCGGCTTTATGTAGTGGTGCATAAACAGCGGAATACTGAGGCATGTAGGGTACAGGAGAATGGGAAGTTGGCGAATACCCTGACGAGGGTGCCGAGTCTAACTCGCTGGTGGTGTTCACCAAGAAGACCCTCACGGGAGTATGGACTTATCTGCAACTAATGGGCAGGTTGCAGCCCCTCGCCAGGGTTCTCCTATTCAACCAGGGGTCTGGTAATGGTACTTGGACTGGCTTCAGCTGGAAATGTTCCGATGGCACTGGATATCGGGCTATGTACCAATGGCAACTGGTTGTCAGACTGGGTACCAATGGCAACTGGTTATCGGACTGGGTACAGATGGCAACTGGTTATCGGACTGGGTACAGATGGCAACTGGTTATCGGACTGGGTACCGATGGCAACAGGTTATCGGATTGAGTACCGATGGCAACTGGTTATAGAACTGGGTACTGATGGCAACAAGTTATCGACTGGGTACCGATGGCAACAGGTATCAGGCTGTTCTGATTAATCCTGACTGAGCACAGAGACTACAATGTACCTGCTGCACCAATTGTGTACCGCCCCAGTCAAACCCTACCTGCCACCTCATGCTTACATACGTCTCCTAAATCACACCTCATGCTTCTGTCCCCTACATCACACCTCATGACTCCATCCCCTACATCTCACCTCATGACTCCATCCCCTATATCACAACTCATGCCTCTGTCCCCAACCTTTCCCATTTCCTTCCCTCACACACAGTAAGTATATAGGAAAAAACAGCAGGTGCTGCAGATAGGAGTACCTTTCCCCAATGGCATTGATGGGGAGAGCCCAAAATCCCACTGTTGATATGCTCTGTCAAAGTGTGGCTCTTCTCTTGCCATCCCTTCTTATGACAAGCACCATCAGATGCAGGGAGGTCTGGCACTGCAGTGCTGGCTATTCAAGCTGTGAATAGCCACTGGTAGCATGCAATCTGTGCTGCACTCACAGTACTGCGGTTGGTGGGAAACTCTCCCACCGACTGTAGTGTGACTGTAGTGCTGAGGCCATACTTAAAGTTGAGATTTTCTAAAATTCGGAGTCTGTGCAGAAGTGATGGTATGCCACACTGGCGCATACCACCGCACTTCGAACACAGCTTTTTTGTGTAAAAATTTGATTTTTTTTTTAAAACAACATGGGGTCCCATCCACAAGTATAACCAGCCCCAGGCTCTGTGAGTTCCCCCAAGGAACCAGCCAGGGCTGACCAGCCATGGTGTTAATGCTTTGGCTGTGGGAACTTATGTGAAAAGTCTCTCCCGGCTGTGGCATTACAGCACTGGCTGTTGGAGCCCACTGCTGGTTATAAAAATATGGGACCCCTTTTTTTGCCTGCATATTGTTATAACCAAGACCAGTCCGAGAGCCCGGTGCTGGTTTCTTAGATACAGGGGATCGTCACAATCTCCTCACCCCAGTATTTAGGGAAAAGGAGCGGCTCAATTCCTAATCTCAAGTTGGAAACTGAGAACAATTGGAAACCATAATATTTTTTCTTCCACTTCTATTATTTGTGGGGAGGGAGAAACAGCGAAATGTGAGAAGTGTAGTGGGGTGCAGTGTGAGAGGTAGTGTGTGTGGTGAGTGGTGTGCAGGGTAGTTGTGTGCAAGGTAGTGGCAGTATTGTGTGCAAGGTAGTTGTTGTAGTTTAGGCAGTGTGTGTGGAGATGGTGTTGCAGGGTAGTAGCAGTAGTGAATGTGGGGAGTGGGTGCAGGACAGCAGTAGGGGGGAGCAGGTACAATTTTCCCAGGCCTGTCAGGGGAGTCTGGAGACACACACACACAATTATTTTTGCTGTCGTGGTGGGTGCGGGGGCGATGCGGTTGGGCCCCAGGACTTAAGAAAAGCGGGCTCAGCAGAGGATGCAAAGCAGGGAGGTGTAGTGTTACTGCCATCTGCCACAGCCTGCACCTGTCACGCAGTGTGCGGCAGCAAGATCTCCTGTGTTGGAGCCCTTCGCCCTTCCCAGCTCCTCCCTGCTGTTCCTGTCAGGTAAATGACAGGCAGCAGCACCACCTCCTCCTCCCTCTTTCTTCTCCCTGATAGCAGTAGCTTAGGACAGCATAGTGCATATGTGCTGAGGAGCCAGCAGGCATGTAGAGAGGAGCAGCCCTACAGCCAGCCACACTTACAATGTCAGGTAGGAAGGGAACTGGCAAGCAAACATAAGTAGGGTCCCCTCCAATTGTCCGCCTAGCTTGCAGATTTTTCTGGCTTCCTGTGCAGCAAGGAAATCACCACTGGAAAGCGATGGGGTGACAATGGGGAATCCTGCTCTCTAGTGGGTCAGCTCCTGCCAGGTGCTCATCTCCCTGTTTCACCGCAGGTATGCCCAAACCTGGACAGCAGTGTGGGTAGGGGACCAGAGCTGCAGGTTGATCATTGGACTTGGAGGCATTTACAGTATTCACACTGGCTTTGTTCACTATGAATAGAACAGTCTCTCAGGGGAAGGGGAGGTGGATGGGAGAGGTGGGAGTGACCAGCAACCAGCATCTCATTAGGTTAAAAGACGTCAATGGGGAAGTTGTGTGAGCATCTAAGTCCCATAGCCAATACAGCCAATGAGCTGATGGTTGGAATGATAATGTGTCCTTCTGTAATTATATACAGTAGTGCAGAATGTGTAACAGTGTCAGCAGCACTGCTGTCAAGGCAAGCTACTTTAGAATTTCTATAGCTTACTCCTATGACTCCTACTCCTACAAATTACTACTGATTACCGCAAAGAAAAAATAGTATATAGAGGCTAAACACAGTGTTTTTGCATCCAGGAACTTATGGAGGAGCTTTTATCTCTCCCCATTACACTTATAACGATATCACTTATAGCTGTAACTGTTACAGCACAGTACAATAAAAGCTGTTTATGCTACTTAGTACACAAATAGGAAAACCTCTATGGAGGTGCTAAGCAGGGCCGACGACAGGGGGGTCAAGGGGGACAAGTGTGATGGGCCCCAGCGATCTGAAGGGCCCCAGAGCTTCAATGCCCTGGCACGGCCGCTGCTTGTACTAGCTGGCCTGTCAGTGACCCTTGCGGCCCAGCAGTCTACTGTGCACCATTTGTGTGTGGCTGAGTCTGACTGACTCACTGTGTGCCACTGCCATCTATCGTGTGTGCAATTGGCTTCTCGGCACTCAGAGCCATCTACTCTGTGTGTGCACATGGCCTGGGGCCCCAGGCGCACAGCTTTACCTGCCGCTGGCACTGTGGCCTCAGTTTTTGGCTCCTGTACTTTTACTGCACTTGCACAGGTCAATGACAGGCCAGCAGCAGCCGTGACCCAGCAGGGCACAGCAGCCGGGAGCCAGGCCAGCAGGACTGAGAACGAGAGTCTGCACCTGAAAGCAGGATCTGGTGCAGCGAAAGGTTACAATGAGGCTCATGCAGAAGAGGGTTGTGTGGATTTGGGATTAGCTGGGGGCCGTAGAAATATCATTGTACAGGGCCCCAAGATTTCTGTTGCCGGCTCTGGTGCTAAGCACAGTGTTTTGGCATCCAGGAACTTAGGGAGGAGCTTTTATATGTCGCCATTATACTTATATAGATATCACTTATAGCTGTAGCCATTACAGTACAATAAAAGCTGTTTGTGCTACTTAGTACACAAAGAGTTACTTAGTACACAAGTGCTACTTAGTACTCAAATAGGAAAAACTGATAACCGCAGCTCTATCTGTATAGTGTAGCATTTGTTACAGAGTCAGTAGTGTTGGTGTAAAAGCATGCTAATATAGAATTGCTATAGCTTAACCCTACTGATAAATTAAAAACAGCACAAAGCTTAGTTTCTCCAGTTTTGGTGGTTCAATTGGTTCAGAACTGGGTTCTTATGGAAGAGGAGACGTTTATCTACCAGAGTATATGTTTCTGAGAACCCTAAAAGGCTATACCCATTTTTTTCTTTCTGTTTTTATATGTGATATAATATGACATGAATATATTTGAGGATCTTTACGTATGAGCATCTGGATACCATTGGACATTCTTTGTGAGACATTTGTTGGCACATATTCTTCCTATATATTTTTTCCATATATATTCTCAAGTTTTGTAGTGACTTAGGGATTGCAACTTTCATTGGAGCTCCTGTTAACACACAGCGCTACCTTACATAACAGTTACCTAACCACTAAATTGTGATGAAAAAGAAATACATTGACCTAATAGCAATAGATCTTCATCAAATAATTAAAATACTCCCTTCAGCCAGGTTCTGTCTGCCTTAAACATAAGATTTCTCCACACAAATTTAAAGGAGATGATTGGCAACCATAAAGACGAGATTGGTACAATACTTGTGGTTATAAACAAAGTTTTTAATAACAATATGCAATCATATGACAAATAAATTGGCATGAAATACAATCATTCTGTCAAATACTGCTGGGCTGTTCTCACATCTCCTCTCTTCCAAAATGACATCAGAGGGTAGCAAGGAACACGCGAATTCGGCTCAGGGGTCTCCTGCAATAAAGAAAGGATAACAGCAGCAGAGTGTACACCGTATACACACTTAACGCATTTCAGACACTTTAGTGGTGAAGTGACTGTTTATTAGGGTAGCGTTGTGTGTTACACGATCATTTTCATATATTCATGTACTTTTTGGTGATTAACAAAACATCAATATCACTGCAACTATAGCTGCATATCCTTTTCTTGCGCTATAATTTTGGAAATTACCCTTATTGTATTATTTCTCTTTGCCATAATATTGGTATAAATTCAGTCGTTTTGTGAAATTTCAGGACATGTCTAAGACGCCTTATGTATTCAGTATTCGTCGTTATGTCCGTCCTGTCTAAAACAGCATCATTTCCGCCTGAAAAAAGTCTAGTTGAAATAAACTATTCAAGGTCATTTTTTCTAGACAGTCTAAAGCAGTGGTAGCCAGCTCCAGTCCTCGAGAGCTACCAACAGTTCACATTTTTCAGACAACCTAGCTGCTGCAAAGGTGCGCTCATTACTCGCTGACACATTTTCAAAGATCCACAGGTGGAGCTAATTACTTCACTTGTAATTCTGTGAGGAGATCTGGAAAACATTAACTGTTGGTAGCTCTCGAGTACTGGAGTTGGCTACCCCAGGTCTAAAGCTTTCCACCAGTCAACTCCTCACGTCTGCCTCGCCTGTCTAAATGACTCATTTAGACTTTTGGTTTCAAATTGCCTAAACTCAGTAATGTTATTTGATGTAGCCTATTCAGTGTCAGATTGTCTAAATGGATTCTACAGTTTTCAGTCAGGTTTTAGACAATGTGAACTAGACAATTTCTTCTTTTGGGATTAGTCTACAAAATATTATTTTATTTTTCTCTGTAATATATCTATGTAATTTATTGCCAATTTGTTATTAAATATTTTTTTAATGTTTTCTTATTGGCCATATGAATATATGTAGAATTTTTTTGCATTCTTTTTTTTTTTTTACTCTACCAAGTTGCATTGTCTTTCCCAGCATGCAGTGGGATTGAGGCCAGAGGGGGCTAAGGTGACAGGATGAGGTGGATTGAGACGAGAGGGGGGTGATGTGATAGTGAGGCATGGTTAAGTGATAAAGGTGGTGCGAGAGGGGGGGTGAAGCGACATTGTGAGGGTGGTGAAGTGACATGGGGCCTTATTCTGGTTGGTGCGGGCGGGCCGTACGCGTACGTTCCGGGGTTTTTAATGATCTGCGCATGCGTACCATCTCCAATGCGCAGGCGCGAACACTCCACAACGCTTACGGACGGGTCTCTCCGTGCGAAAAAACCTGTACGCGAGAGTACGGGCATTGGGGGCGGCATAGGGGCGTGTTGAGGGGAGCGGCCGAAATAATGAGGGAAAATGGGCGTAAACATGGGCGTACACGGGGGTGTGCACCAAAAATGAATGGTGCTACTACCGCACGATCGGCTAAAGCACCGTTCATTTCGGACACAAAACAGGCGGCCGCCAACCGCCACCTCAGACCACCCCTACAGATACCGCATGACAGTGTGCACCTGGGTTTGCTAATTTACGCTGATTACTACTCAAACACATACACCTGAATGTAATAAGCAATGCTGCAGTCTATTAAGTCCAAACCATTATTTCACTACCTGCAAGCCACACACAGCACTGAAACACCTTGGAAGCTTATCTTTCTATACTTCTCTACATTTAAAGGTTTGTTTAATTTAAGGTAAGAATCTTTTTAAGACCTGCTTATATATTCTAAGGTAGGTATTTGTTAAACAGTTAAGGGCCCCACACACAGGGCGATATTAAACCGTTTTCTGAGCGATTTTACATAATTTATATGCATCGCTCAGAAAATGGCAGAGAATTTCTGTGTGTGTGGCACACACAGCAATTTAAAGCGCGTCCCCGCCGCATCGAATCGGGCCACAATTAATAACAGACAGGCTGGTCAATTCAGAGCACTCGCTCAGAAAATCGCCAGCATAGCAGGCAGTGTGGACCTTCTGAGCGAGTGCTCTGAATCTCACCTGCCTGTCCGCCCGCTGTCAGGTGAGAAGAACATGTCTTCCCATATGCACGCCCGCCCGCCGATGTCCACCTACCCGCCCGCTCGCCGCTGTCTGCCCGCTGTCAGGTGAGGACATAGGAATCCCACCTGACTTCCCATATATATGCACGCACGCACGCCCGCCCGCCGATGTCCACCTACCCGCCCGCTCGCCGCTGTGTGCCCGCTGTCAGGTGAGGACATAGGAATCTCACCTGACTTCACATAAGCCGCCCACCCGCCGATGTTCGCCCGCCCGCCGATGCCCGCCGTTGTCCACCGATGTCCACCTATGTCCACCTATCCGTCTGCTTGCTGCTGTGTGCCCGCTGTCAGGTGAGGACATGGGAATCCCACCTGACTTCACATATGCAGGCCCGCCTGCCGCTGTCCGCCCGCTGGCAGGTGAGGAAGTGGGAATCCCACCTGTGACCTGTTATGTACACCCTATAACCAACACTTATTTACATCTTCGGCTTCATATGCACTAGTGTTCTTTTTATTTTGCACTCAGTTGTTAATTTTGTACATGTGTTTACTGCAAGCTGCAGTGTGGTAAATGAATTGGAATGCTACTGAGACAGCTTTATGTGGTGCCAGACTCCTCCTGAGTTTTACTAGCATTTTAAATGTCTGACTTTTTAGGTAATGGATATAAAGGTGCCTATACACTGCCTGCGACGTCTCGCAGCAGTGTACGGACACCCGATGGACTGCAAGCCGCCGGGACCTTCCGGCGGCAGGGACACATGCGATCCGTTGTGATGGATCGCATGTGTCCCTGCTTCACGCCCACCGCAGAACGGGTGGTTGTACGGCCAGCCGGTCCGACCACCTAGCCGGGGCCGATGTGCAGGGGACCGTGCATCGGACCCGACTACATGTCAGGGAGAGGCGATTTGGTCCGATTTAATGGGCCGATTGGTCGAAATCGGACCAAATCGCCTCGATGTATGGGGCCTTTAGACTTAAGTGTATTTCATATACATATAATTGAGGGCCTTGTAACTGCAATAGGAAACTACTGTCTATAGCATATAACATTATTTTTGTGATGAAGTGCAGTTTTTTACGTCACTTTCTGTGACACTTGTGACAGATTTGAAATCTCCCGTGCTGAATCTCCCGTTATGTATCTCTGACACAAATCTCTCTGTATGTGGCTCATTGTCTGAAAGAGTGAAATCTCTTGTGCTGAATCTCCCGTTATGTATCTCTGGCACACATCTCTGCGTATGTAGGGCCCTTTATACACATTCACTACGTGCTTTCATAGACTTTACACAGTAGCACACTCAATCTACACAAGTCGACATGTGTCAACGTTTTCACTGTAACATCAACATAAGTTGATCTAAAAGTAACAGCAATGTGGGGACACATAGATAGTGATTAAAATGCAACATTAGAACATAATAAATATACATGTAAGGAGGGTTAAAATGTATTTTTATTAGGGTGTTCATTAAGGTAGACAATTGAGGTAATATAAAACAATAATTGAATAACAATTAGAATAATTAATTAATTGTCTGATTTGTAGTTGAAAGGCAAGATTTGCAGGTCCATATATGTGAAGGGTATGCCAGCGTGCACGGACGTACGCTCACTCTCATGAGCGGTGACATACGCTGAGTTTTCAATTGAAAACAATAGAGACCCATCCGTGCACGGTGGCGTACGCTCAGATAGCCACAAGAAGTCGGTGGGAAGACGGACGAGAGACGTCCGTAAACGGGGGCGTACGCTCTGTTGTACGCCAGTTGTCGGAGTCTAAGGGCTGATCCGTCCGTGTACGTTGGCCTACGCTCAATTGTACGCCACTCCCCTTCGACGTTGTTTCTGGCCGTACGTATGCGGCAGATTTGTGGGTGGACTTAACCTCAACGGCCGCGTACGGAGAGCGTACGTTAATATGGAACGTACGCACGTTTGGCCGCACCAACCAGAATAACCCCCATGGTGAGGAGGGTAAGGTGACAGGGTGAGGCGATGGTGAGGTGGTACAAGAGGGGGGTGAGGTGACAGGGATGAGCAATGCAAGGGGTGGGATGAGCCTAGGGCAGGTATCGGGATAGGAGACCTTGCAATTTGGTGCCTGGATGAGGAGTGTGAGAATGCCATGGCCGGGTGTGCGATCAAGGCGGGCTGGACAGACACAGCCAGGCAGGAAGGCTGAAGGACGCTTACAGAAATAAATCCACCGGGTGCTTGGGGAGGAGGGCTGAATGCGGATGGACACAGTAGCTGGGTGCCTGTGCGGGGGTGGGGAGGAAGACTGCACAGCAGCTCATGTATTTTCAGCCAGAGCCGGCCCTAGCCTAAATGAGGCCCTAGGCAAGATTTTGGCTAGTGCCCCCTAGCATCGCCACTAGTTCTGCCTCTGACCCTGCTCCCCTTTCCCAGCACCATCAACCCTCACATAGCAGTCATCATTTTGGCGCTCCTACCCACAATATTTTAAATAGAAACAGTGCACACATTCGGTGCGCAGCCCAAACAGGGGTGTGTTCTTGCTGGGAAGGGGCATGGCCACCCAATAGTACCCCCAATTCAAATTATGCCACACAGAAGTGCAACTTTATTCACATTATATCATGCGATGGTGTCCCTTATTCACGTTACATCAAACAGTAGTACCACTTTACCTTATATACATTACTCCTCACATTATTCACATTATACCCTTAGAAAAATATCCTGAGAAAATAGTGTATTTTAAGCACCTCCATGGCCACACTGCAACCCAGCACAAAGCAGTGTGGAGAAGGAGGAGAAGAGCTGCAGCTGCTGCTGTCACTTAAGGGGAGGGGGCCCGTGGCCCCAACTGGGCCCTTCCATCAGACTTTGGCCTGGGTAATTTGTACCCCCTACCCCTTTCTCTCGGCACCCCTGATAATACCACACAGTAATGCCCCTTACACATGACACACATTCTTAATGTCCTTATAACCATAATGCCCCTTACACATTATGCCAACCTTTATTAATGCCCTTCATACACATAATGACACACATAATGCCCCTTACACATATGTTGCACATTATTAATGCCCTTATACACATGACACACATAATGCCTGTTACAGATATGTTGCACATTATTAATGCATTTATATATGACACACATAATGCCCCTTACACATATGCCGAACACTATTGCACAACCAACCCACCCACAGACAGCACTCGCACAGCCGCTAACACTGTGACCTCTGCCTCTGCTTGGATACAGATGTTTCCTCATACATCTTGCCTCAATAGGCCATCCAGCTCCTGGCCAGTTCTGCTAACGTTGGGTGCCTTTTTTGCTGAAAATTCATCTTATTTGCATTGTTATGACCAGCACACAAAGAAGCTTCCAATGATTAAAATGATATGCAGCATGCCTATATTCTGTGTGCGACTGTGGCTGTACCTGAATACGGAATGCTATGTTACGGTGATTTCCATGAACACACTATTTCATATGCAGATACAGCCTCACTCACACACAGAATATAGGCATGCTGCATATCATTTTAATCATCAGAAGCTGCTGATGCCCCTAGACATTCCAAATGCCCTAGGCAATTGTCTAGTTTGCCTATGCCTAAGGCCGGCTCTGTTTTCAGCTGCACCCTGCAGACCGCACAGGCACTTGCTCCCCCAAGCAAAGCCATAGTGGGTTCTGTGGCACCATTGTGGCAATGTGGGGTGAGGCAGAGAGGTAAAGTGACAAGGTGGGGGGGGAGGTGAGGAGAGGGGAAAGAGCAGAGGGTGGGGAGTGGAAGCAGGTCTGCTTCTCACCTGCATCGGTGGCAACCTCCCGGCTCTGAGGCTCCCTGGCAACAGCTGTCCCAACTCTGCGGCTCCAGGGCAGTGGTCTCCTGGCTCAGCAGCTCCCCCACGACTGCCTCCTGCCTCAGTGGCTCCCTACCGTATATATACGGCCCAGGTCAGCGGGGAATATGTATAATGGGCATCACGGAGTGGGGCATATGTATAATGGGCATCACGGAGTGGGGCATATGTATAATGGGCATCACGTAGTGGGGCATATGTATAATGGGCATCACGGAGTGGGGCATATGTATAATGGGCATCACGGAGTGGGGCATATGTATAATGGGCATCTCTGTGTGTGGAATATGTATAATGAGCATCACGTTGTATGGCATATGTATAATGGGCATCACAGAGTGGGGCATATGTATAATGGGCATCACGGAGTGGGGCATATGTATAATGGGCATCACGGAGTGGGGCATATGTATAATGGGCATCACGTTGTATGGCATATGTATAATGGGCATCACGGAGTGGGGCATATGTATAATGGGCATCACGGAGTGGGGCATATGTATAATGGGCATCACGGAGTGGGACATATGTATAATGGGCATCTCTGTGTGGGGCATATGTATAATGGGCATCACAGTGTATGGCATATGTATAATGGGCATCACGGAGTGGGGCATATGTATAATGGGCATCACGGAGTGGGGCATATGTATAATGGGCATCTCTGTGTGGGGCATATGTATAATGGGCATCACGGTGTGGGGCATATGTATAATGGCCATCACGGTGTGGGGCATATGTATAATGGCCATCACGGTGTGTGGCAGATGTATAATGGCCATCACGGTGTGTGGCAGATGTATAATGGCCATCACGGTGTGTGGCAGATGTATAATGGGCATCTCGGTGTGTGGCAGATGTATAATGGCATCTCGTTGTGGGCCAGATGTATAATGGGCATCTGTGTGTGGCATATGTATAATGGCCATCATGGTGTGTGGCATATGTATAATGGCCATCACTGTGTGTGGCATATGCATAATGGGAATCTCTGTGTGTGGCATATGCATAATAAGCGTGACGGAGTGAGGAATTATGTTTTTCTTGTTTTTTTTTTATGGTAATGCCCCGCCCCTTTTGTAGCTCCTCCCATATCACCGCCCACTTTCTGCCCCCGCCCACAGTTCCTGAACCTATTTTCCTACAAAAATAGCACTGGATACAACTTATTTTAAACTTGTTGTAAACTGCCGTCAGTGTAACGGCAGCATTGAATGGGCAAGAGCCACTCATTTCCTCTGGCGGAAAAAGCTTCTGAGATTGAATATCCCCCTTAATACACATGAATCAATTGTGACCTCATGGCCTTTCTAAAAAACTTTTTCTCAACTGATCTATGGTTTCATTGATGGAATTTAGAGACTAAACACAAACAAACTGTTATATGAAGTAATTGCCACTGATTAAGTCAGCAAAGGGACAAAGGCCCTTATTCAGATCTGATTGAAGTACAAATTTGTTCTCAAAATGGGCAAAACCATGTGCACTGCAGGTGGGGCAGATGTAACATGTATAGAGAGAGTTAGATTTCTGTTATTTTTGTTTCTGTGCAGGGTAAATACTGGCTACATTATTTTTACACTGCAATTTAGATTTCAGTTTCAAAACACCCCACCCAAATGTAACTCTCTCTGCACATGTTACATCTGCCCCACCTGCAGTGCACATGGTTTTTCCTGTTTTGAGAACAAATTTGTACAGATCTGAATAATTACTTCATTTGAAAGAGTCAAGACTTTGAACTTTAAAATAAGTTGTTTTTTAACCGCAATCGTTATAAGTACATTTGTTGTATTAAAATGTCTATATATAAATAACTTTTTATTGGTGATACCAATTATCTAACCTTGATCTTGGGTGAAGGAAAGTGGCAAGCAAGCACAACCTTAAGAACTCGCTTTATAATTGATAGATGATGCTATTATTGAGTAAGTAATCTATATTGTGAAGTTGAGTACAAAAACACAAGACATAGGGGAGTATTCAATGATTTTTTTCTCCATGTACAGCAAATCTTGTTTAGGATTTGCTGCACATTCGCAGGGTTCCAGAGGGCTGCAGCATTCACTGCCAGCCCTCTCTGTCACCCTATTCAATGAATTTTAACCCCTGCGGCGAATGCCGCAGGCAGCCGGGGAACGGAGGCAGGCAGGGAGATGTAAGCCTCCCTGCCTGCCCCAGAATTTGTGGGGGAGGGCTCCCGGGGCACAGGCAGCAGGGGCTGCCCCCCGGGAATGCTGACACGGGACAGGGGTACGCAGGGGTAGGGAGCCGCTTCTCTGGTCCCGCACGTAACAAGCCGGAACCAGAGTGAAGTGAATAAATTAATATCTAATGAGTGGCTCCCGGCTCCCGGCCCCCTGCTGGTGAAAGTGTAAAAAAATTGTTTTAAAAGAATAAATAAAAAATAAATATATATTAATGTGCTTGAAGCATATGAATAAAAATAGCATGCCCCTTCACAGAAAAAAATCAGATTTTTTTGACACCCAAATAAATAAAACCCTTTATTTTAAAAGATCGCTTTCCAGTTCACCTTAAAAAGATGTTGAATGCAAAATGGTGAATCATGGCAAAAATCAGGGAGAAAGCAATTCGCCATCCTAGCAGTGAATACACTCTCAGGGAATCCCAGTGAAAACCCCATGAAATACACCAGCGAATTGCAGCGAGCATGAAACGGAGAACTGTCCAGCATTCACTGTTCGCTTTCGCCGAACATTGAACATTGAATAGGGTGAATCAGATTTTCAGTGAAAAAATTCACTGCAAGGAGTAGTCAGCCTGATTCGCCCAAAAAAACTGTGAATCGGGAGCATTGAATACTGGCCATAGTGTTCTGTCAATTCTGAGCCTTAGTAGATTGAGCTGATGTTGCAACTCACCATATTTTAAGATCATTGACATCAGTAGTTTAATACCAAGAGACAGCACTTGTGACTTGAATACATCACATATGTTTTTTTTGATAATGGCCTAAATAAAAATTTTTTTAATGAAAACTAACTTTATTTTATTTTACAGGAAGAAATCTGGAGGTGTACAAATCATTATATCGCAAGACATACATAATTTATCCATTTATCTCCTCTACTGCTACAAACATGGAAAGGTTCTACATAAATCAAATTCATCTCATCTCAAAGCAGACAATAATTGAGGAATTTTTGTATTGGTGCCTTTTTTCTTCATACCTTGAAGATTACTGAAGAAATCATGGTCAGTGACTGAAGTCATCGTTGACACTTCCAGAGACATCTTGGCGAATCTTAAAGACTCTGTTATAGTATACTTGCAGAATGATTTGCAGTTAAGCCTAACACTGATGGTCCATTTTGGGCATGGAGCTATGCTCCTCAATAGCTGTCACAATGTATTCTGGGACATGTTGTACTTTTATTTCTATTGTAATTTCACATTTGAATTGCCAACTCTTCATTAGCAGTACCTTGTATTTTGTATGTGACACCCCCCATCTCTTTGGAGTGGGCAGATGGTGGATTCTGTATTGTCTAACAATTTTCTGTGTCATTATCCTGAAAGACTTAATTGCTGGCTAGGAGCTCAAACAAGAAAGCTGCCATTACCATAGATTGTTATGTGTGTATTGGGCAACTCTCAATTCAGTTCACCAATTTTAGTCTGTTTTTATTAATAGGTTTATAGAACCGAAAAAAAGACCTTTTGCATTCTTATTACATAAAAAATTATGTTATTTGTACAAAGGGTGATCGGCCAAGCAATTGCTTTGCACTACTACAGTACAAAGCATACAAAACAGAGATTAAATGTTTACATTACTTGTAAAACAAATGAAATAACTGTTCACTTTTAATAAAAGTTTGTCTGAGAATTATTTGTAACTGTTTCAATACTGTACCTGCTACCTATACTATGAAGTATTGATATATAAGAAAAGACAAACTGGGGGAAATTTACTAATGTAAATATGCCTGGATTTGGCGTATTCGTAAGCAATCGTATGCAAATATAACTGCCTACGCATATTTTCAGCATTTACTTTGCAGAAAATACACCAATTCGTATTCATGGCATATTCGTATTCATATTTACGCATACAAATGCATATGCCATCGAAAGAATAAGAGCAGGAATAACTATTCAGTCAAATGGTCATTCCTAGTTCTATTATCCCTGGTTGGGCCTGATGCTGGTTCTCAAAATACGGTGGACCCCTATTCTTTTTGTCCCCCCGTATTTTGAGCCTGGTGCTTTTTTAAAAAATTCTGGGGTTCCACTATGTTGTTTGCACCATGAATTTTTTAAACCAAGACCAGCTCTTTATGGCTGGGAGGGGGGTGGGGACCCACAGCATTTAAAAAATATATATATATATATATTATTTTTTTTACCCTGAACCGTGCACAGATCTGTGCACAGATCTGACTGATCTGTGCAGGCTGCCGACTGGTATTTGTATTTAGTGGCCGTATATACAGCCAACAAATATGAATATAAATACAGCAGCATACTTCCGCCTACGCCATCATCCTAATACAAATTCGTATATAGGGCAGATTAGTAAATCTGCCCTATTTATTCGGATGAATTCATACCTGTCATCAGTCATATTTGAGAATCTTTGTAAATTTCCCCCACTATGTTTTAGATACTTTTGAACTTGTGTGTCTTAAGCTGTGTACACACGTGTCCAATTTTCATTCCATTCACCCTATAGCCAACTAGTTGGTCTGAAAATGGTAGCCTGGGAATGCTTATAAGACTTCAGGTATCATCCTTGGATGTCTGTTTTTTTTTATATTTTTTAAATTGCTGAAACATCAAAAGTCCAGCTTGCCAATCACCAGACCAATTTACCCATGTGTACCCTACTGTCCAATTATTTTCCAAAATCTTCCATACTGTATGTGTATGAGTTGAAAGAGTGTGTACACTATCCTTTCAGCAGGTAACGTTAGCAGATGCAGATTGGAGATTAGTACCAAAATTGGAGAGGGGTGTATGGCTTTGTTGTTGAATCTGTGACCAGGTCTCCAGTAGCATTGTGTTGGGCTATCATTTAAGTCAACAATAACAATGGGAACACTCATAATGTGGACACAACAATGTCAAATAGTTATGATGTCAACATTTTAAATATGTTGACATGCAACATGTCCACATTTTCAGAATTTTGGCAGGTGATATGTCAACAGTATTAAAAGGGCTAAATTAGGGTAGACGGTGGGCTGGAAAATTAGGGTTAGTCTGCATCAGTGGCAGAACTCAATGCTGCCTTAAAGAGGCACTGGCTCCATTGTCTCCCAAGTTCCATTTTCCAAACTGTAAGGAGATGTGTGATTCTGCAGCCCTTGCCAAAGTTATCAAGGGTACCGGGCTCCAACACAAACTAGAGCGCCGCTATCGGTAAGTTGCACAGGGACCGCTCATTGAATATGCACTGAGCCGGGTCCCCGCTCATTAGATATGCACGGGCTCCTGGCTCCCTGCTCAGGCCGGGTCGCAGCTCATGCAAACTTATGATCAGAGAACGGTAGCAATGCATATTCAATGCATGTTCCCCCTGCACACTGGCAGTTTTAGAGGGGTCTCGCACACCCACCCCCCTCCTGTCTGCTGAATAATTTACTCTGCCAATGGCTGGCCACCTACCCAGGAGAAGGTCCGATGCCATTCATCCAGGGAGTTGGGGACTAAACACCGCTGCCTGCTTGCAGCCTCGAGTGAAGTGCACTGCAGTATTGTGGGTACCCGCCCCGTGGATGGTGGGGTGGGGGTGTGCACTGTGGAGGCAGATATGTGTGTGGAGGGATAATTGGAGCCTGTGGGGAGCTGTGAGTAGGGGATGAAAGGATCGGTTCTGGGGGGGGGGGGGTGTTGGCTGTGGTGACAATGAAAGAGGGGGCAGTGAGGGGACAGGATCATACAGAGCTGGGGGCAGTGAGGGGGACAGGAGCTTACAGTGCTGGGGGTAGGGAGAGGGACAGAGGAGCAGTTCTGTGGGGACAGGAGGGGGACAGAGGAGCAGTGCTGCTGAGCCAGGGATGGGGACACATACAGTATATATGTTCTATAGATGTATGTATATAGATATTGCTCAGAGTGTTTTTTTTTCAGTTATTTATTTTTATTTGTTATTTTCTGTCTTTTTTGTTAGTTAGGTTCTTTTGTGCTGTTGTGTTAGTGATATGTCAAGGTAATGCATCCGTGAATGCTAATTTGAAGATTTGTGGAATATGTATATATATATATATATATACACACTGGAAAGCATCAATTTGTCTTTGTTCATAACATATGGATGGTGAAATTCCATTGACCCATCAATCTCTATGACAAATCTTTTGACTCCGCTGGACGTCATCAAGCGCCATTATAAGAAGTTTTTCTAAAAACCTTATTTTAACCATCAAAGCTCAGAATTTCGAGTCAATTAACCCTTGAAGAGGTCGATCATCGACGAAACGCGTTGGGTCTCTACTGTATCTGGAAACCATGTTTTGTTAAATAACCATGTCAAATGTTTAACAGTGTCTGGCATTAATTATGTCATATATGTTTTAAATAAAATTCCTTTACAAATTGTAAAAGTTTGTACCCACTGCTAAGTATCACACTAAGGTGGAGGTTCAGTCTCTATATCCCCTTTTTTTGCACATACTGTATCTTTTGATTTTGTCCTCCACTAACAGGGAGGTCTTATAGAGTAGCTGCTGATCACAGCGCAAACGAAAGTCTTTTTTCCACACCAGCAAAAAAGCATATATATATATATATATATATATATATATATATATATATATATATATATATATATATGGTAATTCTGGCAAATAAGGCGTCACTCAGGGATTTGGTGAAAAAAGATCAAGATGGCAATTTATTCTTCCGACATGTTTCGAGCACGCAGGCTCGTCCTCAGGGAACAAATGCATATACAAACCAACCGTGTTAAATACCCAACCTGGGTCCCACCCCAACAATTAATTAAGAGGCATACTCACCTGCGTCCATAAGTGTGTTGTCTCCGCGTTGGTCCGTTCAGTAGCCCGGGGTTGCGAGTGATGTCATCACATGCGCCGTCTCACGGCGGCGCCTTGCGTATTCTGTCACAGGCAATCACCTCCCAGCCTCTGACTGACGTCGGCGGCTTGACGCTGCACTTCCTGGATCGCAGGTGTAGCCATGACAACGTATGACAACTAAAAAATTAAAACAAAACAAAATACAAGTTATACATATTAAATAGTGTTATAAGAAAGTGTCACAATACATTTTAAAAACAAGGTCAGTGTGTTCACAGAGGAATAAACATGTTTCTTTTCAAATATCCACTTAAAGTAAGATCTCATAGCCATAATAAACATTTATTCAAAACATTTTAATAGAATAATTTATATCTATACCTTTATTATCGTAATTCCCTGTGTACATGTGTGCTTTAACAACATGTTATGGCCAGAACAAGATAGGTTTTCCATTACAAAAAGTGATGGAGTCCCATCTGCTCGTTTAATCCCCTAGGGTATATCGTGTCTAATACTAAAATCCATCTTGCTTCTGCTTGTAAAAGGCGCTTGCCTCTATTGCCCCCTCTTGCTGAGACTGGAATGTGGTCAATAATTTTAGACCTAATACTTGCTATGCTGTGCCCCTTTTGCACACAGTGTCTAGCCACAGGCTGATCACTGGTGCCTGAACTCAATGCATGGCGTATGGCAGTTCTGTGGTTCGCCATGCGCTCCTTAAATTGGCATTCTGTCTTGCCCACGTAGTAAAGACCACATGGACAAGACAGAATGTAAACCACATAGCGGCTGGTACATGTAAGGGGTACTTAATGGCATACTGGCGTCCTGTATGGGGGTAACTAACGGATTTACCCGCTAGCATTGATCTACATGTGGTACACCCCACACATCTATAACAGCCCGAAGGCCTAGATAAAAAATGTGTGGGTGTCTCTTCTTTCATGAGTCCAGTTACATCTACTCTTACTAGCATATCCCCCAAGTTTTTGCCACGTTTGTAGGCCAGCATGATTCGTGTATTTTTGAGGCTTTTAAGTTCTTTATCAGTATTAATCAATGGCCAATGTTTTTTGACTTGTTTAGTGACTTCAGCACTGCCATTTGCATACTGTGTCACCCATGGCATCCGATTAGTAATATCAGTGTTGTTGGCTGATCCTGATGGCACTGCCATATTGGGGTTCCTAAGCACTCTATTCTTCGCTGCTAGGAGATCTTTCTTTTTATAGCCCCTTTCTAGGAATTTTTGCTGCATGAGATCCAAATCCTCTTGTTTCTGAATAGGGTCACTGGTAATTCTCCCCACTCTCATCATTTGGGAGTAGGGAAGGCCTTTCCGCAAGGCCAGAGGATGATTGCTTTCATGCCTTAAAATAGTATTACGGTCAGTTTCCTTGATGTGTATGGACGTGGAGATTTTTTGATCTACCACACAAATCCTCACATCAAGGAAATTGATGGTCTCCTTACTGATTATATAAGTCTCCTTACTGATTATATAAGTAAATTTTACAGGACCGTTGGTGTTATTATGGGCATCAAAAATCTCAACCAATTCTCTCTCTGTACCTGTCCACAGTTATGTATCGTCAGCGACTGGGGTGTGCGATGGGGTCCAATGTGGCCCCATCGTACGCCAACGCCTTTATGACCAAGGTTGACCACACATTGTTTTTTGACGCACCTTATGCCAACAAGGTATTGTTGTATTTGAGATTTATCGATGATCTCCTGGTCCTGTGGACAGGTACAGAGAGAGAATTGGTTGAGATTTTTGATGCCCATAATAACACCAACGGTCCTGTAAAATTTACTTATATAATCAGTAAGGAGACCATCAATTTCCTTGATGTGAGGATTTGTGTGGTAGATCAAAAATCTCCACGTCCATACACATCAAGGAAACTGACCGTAATACTATTTTAAGGCATGAAAGCAATCATCCTCTGGCCTTGCGGAAAGGCCTTCCCTACTCCCAAATGTTGAGAGTGGGGAGAATTACCAGTGACCCTATTCAGAAACAAGAGGATTTGGATCTCATGCAGCAAAAATTCCTAGAAAGGGGCTATAAAAAGAAAGATCTCCTAGCAGCGAAGAATAGAGTGCTTAGGAACCCCAATATGGCAGTGCCATCAGGATCAGCCAACAACACTGATATTACTAATCGGATGCCATGGGTGACACAGTATGCAAATGGCAGTGCTGAAGTCACTAAACAAGTAAAAAAAACATTGGCCATTGATTAATACTGATAAAGAACTTAAAAGCCTCAAAAATACACGAATCATGCCGGCCTACAAACGTGGCAAAAACTTGGGGGATATGCCAGTAAGAGTAGATGTAACTGGACTCCTGAAAGAAGAGACACCCACACATTTTTTATCTAGGCCTTCGGGCTGTTATAGATGTGTGGGGTGTACCACATGTAGATCAATGCTAGCGGGTAAATCCGTGAGTCACCCCCATACAGGACGCCAGTATGCCATTAAGTACCCCCTTACATGTACCAGCCGCTATGTGGTTTACATTCTGTCTTGTCCATGTGGTCTTTACTACGTGGGCAAGACAGAATGCCAATTTAAGGAGCGCATGGCGACCCACAGAACTGCCATACGCCATGCATTGAGTTCAGGCACCAGTGATTAGCCTGTGGCTAGACACTGTGTGCAAAAGGGGCACAGCATAGCAAGTATAAGGTCTAAAATTATTGACCACATTCCAGTCTCAGCAAGAGGGGGCAATAGAGGCAAGCGCATTTTACAAGCAGAAGCAAGATGGATTTTAGTATTAGACACGATTTCCCCTAGGGGATTAAACGAGCAGATGGGACTCCCCATCACTTTTTGTAATGGAAAACCTATCTTGTTCTGGCCATAACATGTTGTTAAAGCACACATGTACACAGGGAATTACGATAATAAAGGTATAGATATAAATTATTCTATTAAAATGTTTTGAATAAATGTTTATTATGGCTATGAGATCTTACTTTAAGTGGATATTTGAAAAGAAACATGTTTATTCCTCTGTGAACACACTGACCTTGTTTTTAAAATGTATTGTGACACTTTCTTATTAACACTATTTAATATGTATAACTTGTATTTTGTTTTGTTTTTATTTTTTAGTTGTCATACGTTGTCATGGCTACACCTGCGATCCAGGAAGTGCAGCGTCAAGCCGCCGACGTCAGTCAGAGGCTGGGAGGTGATTGCCTGTGACAGAATACGCAAGGCGCCGCCGTGAGACGGCGCATGTGATGACATCACTCGCAACCCCGGGCTACTGAACGGACCAACGCGGAGACAACACACTTATGGACGCAGGTGAGTATGCCTCTTAATTAATTGTTGGGGTGGGACCCAGGTTGGGTATTTAACACGGTTGGTTTGTATATGCATTTGTTCCCTGAGGACGAGCCTGCGTGCTCGAAACATGTCGGAAGAATAAATTGCCATCTTGATCTTTTTTCACCAAATCCCTGAGTGACGCCTTATTTGCCAGAATTACCGTTTACATAGGGAAGAAATTCCCAAGGAAGGCACCGGGGTAAGAAACATAAGCAGCAGATTGGGGAGTGCTGGAGTTTGGACTGTATATATATATATATATATATATATATATATATATATATATATATGTATGTATAAAAGATCCGTGGGAGGCGGCACTCAAAGTTGCTGTAGTGGGATCTTGTGCCCTGGTGCTTTCCCAATCGCGTATGCGGCATGTAAATGTATGACCCGGAAGGTTGTTTGTTTGCCTTGAGAAAGGGGATCATCCCCGAAATGGTGCCATCTTTGTCACAATAAACCTGTTATGGTTTAATCACCTATATCGTCTCTGAGTGCCGCCTTCCGGGTCATATATATATATATATATATATATATATATATATATATATATATAAATCAGACATGGGGAGGGGAGCACCAACATGTATCTTTGCCTCCGGGCAACTGGGATGAACTTACGCCACTGTTCTGCATAGACAAGTAAGTGCAAGGTTGCGGAAAGAGGTTAGTATTAGATGGTCGTATGGTTAGGGTTAGGCCTTATGGGGGATGCGGTCATTTGGTCGAATGCATTATGGTCGAATGTCATTACATCGAATCCATTAGGTCGAATTGCTAAAAGGTTGACATGATTCTAGGTCGACATGGGAAAAGGTCGAAATGATTCTAGGGCGAAAGGTCATTAGTTCGACAGGTCATTAGGTCGACAAGGTCATTAGTTCGACATTGTCTAGGTCGACATTCACAAAGTCGACATGGGGTTTTTCACTGTTTTTTGAGCCGACATGTGCTGACAGGCGGTATTTCATGCCCTACCATCCACTAGGGCGTGGTGGGAGAATAAAATAGTGTGCCGAGCGTAGCGAGGCACCGTGCCCGACGCATCGCGAGCGCAGCGAGCGATGCGAGGGGATGCAGTGCACTTTAAACTGTGTCCATGTCGACTGTGTTGACATTCAGGTAAAAAAACAGTGAAAAACCCCATGTCGACTTTGTGAATGTCGACCTAGACAATGTCGAACTAATGACCTTGTCGACCTAATGACCTGTCGAACTAATGACCTTTCGACCTAGAATCATTTCGACCTTTTCCCATATCGACCTAGAGTCATGTCGACCTTTTAGCAATTCGACCTAATGGATTCGATGTAATGACATTCGACCATAATGCATTCGACCAAACGATCCCAACCCCATAGGTTTTAGAGAAATACCTGAATTCCAAAGGGTCAGAGATCTGACAATATTTTAGTAATAACTTAAAGGATACTCATGATGGCATTGGATGGCATTCATGAGAAAAGTAAAGAGGGACTTCACCATGAGTCAGTCTAAGGGCTAATTGCATTATTCATACATGTATTCTCTATGGAGCAGGAGGGGTCTATTCATGGAGGGAAGAAAAGTCAGGTATGAGGATAACTTACAGTAATTGCTATAGTAGAGATTAAGGGGGACATTTACCAAAATGGATTCGTAGAAAAAAGGTGTATTCGTAGGGAGAAATACACCTTTTTTTTACGAATTTGTATTTTCGGGATTTACAATCCCAAAAATACAACAATTCGTAGTCCTAAAGATGGAACATTCGTATTTGTAGTTACAAATACGAATGCCCTACACCATCGATAGGATACGACAGAAATCACCATTCAAAAGAATGGTGGTTTCTGATTTACTAAGCAGCCGTACTGATAATACGGCTGCTTAGTGGTGTAAAACACCCACGCAAATACGACAGGAAAATAGAACACCATTTTCCTGTTCTATTTGCGTTTTAGCCTGCACGGATCAGTCAGATCCGTGCAGGCTTCAGTGTAAAAAAAATAGAAAAATTAAATAAATAAAAAAAAAAACGGCATGGGGTCCCCCCCACAGCCGAAACCAGCACCAGGCTGACAGAGCCTGGAGCCGGTAATTAAAAATCAGGGAACCCGACAAATAGGGGCTCCCCGATTTTTAACAACCAGCCCCAGGCTCCAGGTCCGGGGCTGGTTCCCAAAATACGGGGGACAAAATGACTAGGGGTCCCCCGTATTTTAAGAACCAGCCCCAGGCAAAACCAGCCAGCAGGGTAATGCCACAGCCGGGGGGAGACTTTTTATGCAAGTCCCCCCGGCCAAAGCATTAACCCTACCGACCAGTCAGCCTGGCCAGGGGCCCTGGGGGAGTGGGGACCCCCCCAATAAAGGGGTCCCCCCCCTCCAGGACTTACCTGACCAGGCTGAAGCCTGGTGCTGTCCTCGATGCCCCTGGGCGGTGGGCATCGAGCTGATAGCGGTGTAAAAAATAGAAAAAACTATTGTTTTTTACTGTGGCACTACAAGTGCCAGCAAGCCTCCCCAGCAAGCTGGGACTTGGATAACCACAAGTCCCAGCCTGCTGGGCATTAAAGGGCCCGCTGGGTCTTGTACTGCCACAGTAAAAAAAATAGTTAAATAAAACACACTGACACCCATTTTAAATAAAAGTTTAATACACACATTACATACATACTGATACTTACCTTTCTTGATCCCGTAGGTAGCCCTGGTCCTGATGTCCTGTGTCGTCCTCCAGGTCCATGTCGGCTGTCTGCGTCGTCCTCCAGGTCCATGTCGACGGTCCGTGTCGTCCTCCAGGTCCATGGCGGTGTCCGGGTCCGAAGAAATCCATGTTGGAGCTGTGGAAGGAAATCCTACTCACCTGGTCCTGCGCTGAAGAAGTCTTCTCTTGATCCGACGTAATCCAGGTAATCTTCACAGCTGTCGGCGCTCCCCGCTGTCTCCGCATCGCGCTGAGGAGAGATGCTGAGATGTTTCATATTCGGCGCCTCTCCTCAGACTGAATTCTATTGGCCGCCTAGCAGGCCAATCAGGAGCCGAGAAAGTCGGCTCCAATCTGGAAATGGTGTGGGCAGGGCCTCAGGGACCACATGACAGCCGGACACCGCACTGACTAAGCTCAGTGAGGCCAGCTCTTCCTGCTCCTGTGCCTGTTGTGAGCTGCCTCCCCCACCACACTACCGGGTCCCTGCACTTTCCTGGAAGGATCAACACAGCTAAGTAAATGATGTGTATACTGGGGAGGTGGGGGCAGTATATAATGTGTTTGTGTGTGGGGGGGGTTGTGTAATACAGTGGTGTGTGTGCTCAACTGATGCAATATAGTGGTGTATGTGTAATGGAATATAGTGGTGTGTGTAATGGGTGTAATATGAGGGGGATGGGTGTAATGTAATAGTGGTGTGTGTACTGGCTGTAATATGAGGGGGTTGGGTGTAATGTAATATAGTGGTGTGTACCGCTGTAATATGGGATGTGTGTAAATGGGCCAGCGCTACCCGCTCAGCAGAGCCTGCAAAGCAAGGAGGCGCCAGGTTATATAGGCACTGTCCCTGCTCTGCGACTCTGCTGCTGCAGGGATTTGTGGAGAGGAGAGGGCTTACGTCGGGTGCTGAGAGCAGGAGCAGCAGGGGAAATCCGTGGACCTTCTTACTCACTGCGGTGCCAGCCCCGTCCACCTTCAACTCAGCACAGGTCCAGGGCACCATGTGCCGAGCTGTGAGAGGAGGTTCTCAGCACATGCTGAATAGAAGTGCACAACTCCCCAAGAAAAGAAAGTATTTATGGGGTGCTTTAGAAGTCCTGTCTTTTAATTATAAAATATAACGTTTATTAATTCAAGATAAAATAGGTGAAATAGTAAAACATAGTAAGTAAGAGTGAAAAAGAAAAGAAAAAGAGTATTAAAATATGAAGGACCACTGTCTTATAGAATCCTATATTTGCAGGGATAATGTGACCCTGTGTGTTTAAATCTGTCCCTGGACCTGTTGACAGCTTTTATTAAGACCTTTGAACTGTAATTGATGTCCATCAGACTGCTTCTTTTTTTTTTTTTTTTTGAGAAAAAATTTTATTAAGTTTTTCAAGGTACATTTTCAAAAATCCAAAAAGACAGTACAAACCAATTAAAATAGACATGTTGATTGAATGTCTCAGCGTGCGGTTTGTTATTTGACAGAGGTCTGAGGAAATACAATTCTCTAATAAGCGCAATAGACCTCGTCGTGACTGAGAACCAAAAGGATATACAGGAGAGGAAGGGGAAAGGGAATAAGCCAAGATGGAGAGTGAGAAGGGAGAGGAAGCAGGAAGAGGGAAAAGGGGGGATAGAAATTGAAGTAGTAAAGGGGGGGGCTGTGAGCGAGAGGGGACAGAAAGTGGTCAAATCTCGGTGGAGAGGAAAAGGGGAGGGGGGGGGGAGGGGCCGGCAGTCTCGAGCAAAGCATCTAGGGAAGATAAATCAGAATACTACACAAATGTCAACGGAGCCTCAGTTTGGAAGTGGGTTGTCCATGGAGACCAGGTTTTGATAAAAGTGGGCATAGAGTCGTGTAGAAATGCGGAGATCTTCTCCACTTTGTAGGTGGACCAAATGGCATTAATTAAGGCGGTTTTGGACGGGGGTGTAGGGCTTTTCCAATTTTTAGCTATCAAACACTTGGTTGTATTAAGAATGTGGTTAATCAATTTTTGAGTCACAAGTTGGGAGCGTGGGATTGGTCTTAGTAAAAGGGAGAATGAGGGAGAGGAGGGCATTTGTATATTCAGGATCAGACTAATTAGTTCATGGGCCTCTACCCAGAAGGATTGAATGATTGGGCAACTCCACCAGATATGAATGAAAGAGCCTTCTTGGCCACATGATCTCCAGCATTGGGAAGAGGAGGCAGGATATATAGAGTGTAATTTGGTAGGCACCATATACCACCGATAGTAGATCTTATATGCGTTTTCTTTGATACGAGTTGAAATAGAACTTTTTGCGATCGCCATTCTGATATTGGACCACGTGTTTAAGTTTAGCTCTTCTCCCAGGTCGGCCTCCCAGTCAGACTCGTGTTTTTCTTTCTGGGGTTGGTTGACAGATACTAGTATTTGATAGATAGTTGAAATGAGTTTTTTTGTGTTTTGAGTTTGTCTGCACAGGGTTTCGAGGGGCGTTTTTTTCAAGGATGACTGTGCCCGGGGGAGAGAATTATAAAAGTGTCGTAGCTGTAAATATTGATAAAAAATAGAATGTGGGAACGAAAATTTAGACCGGAGGGATTCAAAATCAGGAAAGAGGAGTGTAGGGGCTAAATCCGCGGGGAAAAGGATGTTATGTTTCGTCCAGTATTTGAACGCACTGATAGACGTCCCTGGGGGGAAGGCCGGGTTATTCCAAAGTGGGGTTAACGATGGGTGTAATTTGTAGAGTTTGGTGGAAAGATCCCAGACCCTTAGTGTGTGGCGAGTAGAAGGCATAAGGCCGGTAGGGGTGGGGCGGGAGGTAGGAGGTATCCATAGGAGGGAGGATAGTGAGAAATGATCGATGAAGGAGGTTTCAATATGTGTCCAAACTCTATGAGAGGGGGGAGCGTGCCATAGAATTGAGGAGGCCATGTGCACCGCCCTATAGTATTTGAGGATATCTGGGAGGCCGAGGCCACCTGTCCCGCATGGTTTCTGTAGGAGGCGCATTTTGACTCTAGGTTTTTTCCCCGCCCAAACGAAAGCGCTGATATCCCTTTGGAGGTGTTTAAGTGTCTTGACTGGGATATGCACGGGGAGGGTTTGCCAGAGATAGAGTAAACGGGGTAGAATCATCATTTTAATCGCCGCCATCCGACCAGTCCATGAGATAAATTGCGATTTCCAGGCAGACATATCTGATCTAATAGAAGTAAATAATCTTGGGAAGTTAATCGAGTAGAGGTCCTTGTATGAACTGGACAGATAAATCCCAAGATATTTGATTTTATCAGGCTGCCAATGGAGAGGGAATTTTGCTTGGATGGTGGAAAGGTCGGCTGGAGCGATGTTAATTGCTAGGGCTTCTGATTTAGAAGTATTTAATTTGTAATTGGAGAAACTGTTATATGTTTTGGTTTCGCGAAACATGGAGGGCAGCGAGGTCAGAGGGTTGGTCAGAGTTAGAATGACATCGTCGGCATAGAGAGCTATCTTGTGATGTGCAGGACCTATTTTTATACCGTGGATGTTTGGGTTGTTACGGATCCGGGAGGCGAGTGATTCCATGATTAGCGCAAATAGGAGGGGTGAGAGTGGACACCCTTGGCGTGTGCCATTTTTTATGTTAAATTGAGCTGATTTAAGTCCATTTACTAGAACAGAGGCCGAGGGGTTATTGTAGAGGGCCAGTATGCCCTCTAGGAATGGACCTCCGAAACCCATGTGAGACAGGGTGCCTCGGATGAAAGGCCAAGCCACCCTATCGAAGGCCTTTTCCGCATCGAGAGCCACCACCAGGGCCCCCGTTGTTTTTTCTTTTAGCGACGTGAATAAGATCAATTAGATGTCTGGTGTTATCTGAGGCTTGACGGTTGGGGATGAAACCTACCTGGTCTGGATGGACCAGTGCAGGTAGCAATGGGGCTAAGCGGTTAGCTAAAACTTTAGCATATAGTTTTAGATCTGCATTTAGTAAGGATATAGGGCGATAGTTGCCCATGTCTGTCGGGTCTTTATCGGGTTTGGGGATAACTATTATGTTAGCCCTGGTGGTGGCTGCGTCGATCGGATGTCCCTGCAGTAGGGAGTTAAATAAGGCAGTAAGCATAGGGGCGAGAGGAAGGGCCAGTTTTTTGTAATAAAGGTTAGTAAAACCGTTGGGGCCGGGAGCGGCCGAGCGACGAAGAGATTTGATAGCTTCAAGGATCTCGTCAGTGGTGATGGGAGTGTTCAATGACTCTGCCTGAGATGTGGTGAGTTTGGGGAGCTGGCATGAGGTCAAGTACTCGTCCAAATCCTCTAGGGTGGAGGACGTAGAGGAGTCAGGGGGGTCCAGATTGTACAGTTTCTCGTAGAAAGAGCGGAATTGGGCCGCCATTGTATCGGAGTTATAGGTAATGGATCCATCCATACATTTTAAGGACATAATTCTGTTTTTTGTTCGTTTGGACCTAAGTTGGTTAGCTAATAGTGAGTCAGCTTTGTTAGATTTTTCATTTTCTAGGCTGCCCTAGATGAAAGGAGTTGGTTTAATTGGCCTTTAAGTGTAATGATTCTCAAGTACGTTTGTTGATTCGGGTGCTGTTGATGTTCTTGTGTGAGAGAAGTGAGAGAAGCCTCCAGCTCTTGAATTTTTTTACGCTTGGCTATATTTTGTGCACTGGATAAACTAATTAATTTGCCTCTAATTGTGGCTTTGTGGGCCTCCCATAGAATGGACGGGGAGATGTCAGGGGTGTTATTTAGGGAGTAAAATTCTGAGATGAACGAGGTGAGGTCTAGCAGGATATCCGGTTTTAGAAGAAGGGAGTCATTAATACGCCAGTGTCTTGCAGGGGGTTGTAGCGAGGCACGGATGTTTAGTTCTATGGCCAGGTGGTCTGACCAGGTAATTGGGATCGTTTGTGCGTCTATCAAATTTTGAGCGGAGGTAGTGTCTGCAAATATGTAATCGATTCAGGTATGCAGATTGTGTGGGGGGGAGAAATGGGTGAAGCCGGGCGCTGAAGGATAAAGGACTCTCCAGGTATCGTAGAGGTTGTGTCTTATTAGGTGAGTGAGGAGGCGTTTAGAAAGTTTGGCGTGGTTGGGAAGTGTTCGGTTAGAATAGGATCTATCTGTGGTGGGCTGTCAGACTGCTTCTTTTTGTAAATGCTTTAGTAGTGTTATTTATATTGTATCTTTATTTAGCATGTCATAAATAAAAGAAGCAAGAATGTGTCTGTTTGTTGTAATAAAGTATTATCAAGCAGTCATTTGTGTCTTATTTGTATCATTCTCTGCTTTTCAGCTTGCCTTTTTATATGTAGCAATGTGTGTCCCAATATAGTGGTATTTATTCCTTTTAAATGGGAGTATGGATATTTCTCAATGAAAAGACACACAGCACCTTAGTGGCAAGGTGTAATATGTTACTGCCCAGCAGAATATTGTAAGTCCATCACTTAATTGTACAGTGCTGCAGTGCTACCAAATGTCACACAGAGTTGTGATACAATGATATTCAGTTTCTCAGATTATCTGTGAGCTGTATGGCCAGTTATGTCAGTGTCTGACTATAAGGTCTAGGCAATCATTTGGATATTATAATATTATCCTACACTTAGTTGGCATTATTTCTGGTACAATTATAAAATATTAACGTTACTTATATGTTAGTTGGGCACCCACTATAGTTAGTATGCTCATACCCCACTATCCATGTCGGCATGGAGATGATTTTATATAGTGTGGCTAGCGCAGCGAGCCACCGAGTCCGAAGCGTGGCGAGAGTAGCGAGGGGATGCAGAAAACTAAGCAAATAGCTTAGTGGGCGCCCAACTAACATATAAGTACCAAATAAACTCTATAATAAGATTAATTTCATTTATTCATATTCATATTCATATATGTCATTTATTCAAGTGAGACACATGGGGTGACATTCTATGGGATGAGATTTGCGTTTTTTGGCGTTAATTAGTCAACAAAATGGCGACATCGCATTTTTCCGTCAAATCGCCTATTTAATAGGGTGCGCTAAGGGACTGAAATCGCATATTATGTGCGTTCACGCATGCGGACCAAAAGTGCGAAATTAATTTGCATTTCTATCGCATCCAGATGTTTTCGTATAGAAAAGTATACAAATCGCTTATTTAATACAATGCGTTTTCGCAAATCGCACTTTTTAGGTGTCTAATAATCGCACTTATTTCAGACCAGGTTCTGTTTGGCAATTTGGCCCAGAACTCATTTTGGTCAAGGGCACACATGGTTAATTTCAGCACAGGTGCCCTCATTTTCACTCACAAACACCCCTACATAAACCCCAACATCATTAAGGACACCTGTGAGGGTTTCAGACATGGAGATTTTGCAGAGTGGTTTGGAGTTGCTTATCTGTGATGTGGCCCATTTGGAGGAGCTGCGCAGGAGGGAGGAAGCTGCGCGCCAGATCCAGGTAGCCCCCCGACTACTGCGTACCCCACGTATGTATCGTGCTCGGCTGTACCTGGACTCCCTCTCGGATCAACAGGTTGTGGGGATGTTTAGGCTGAACCGCATTAACCTGTTGGACTTATATGAGCAGGTGAGAGATGATTTGGACCCTTTTGGGGGAGGCAACTATGCAGTGTCTGGCCTGCACAAATTAATGTGTGCCCTCTACTATTTGGCCACAGGCTCCACTCAGTCTGTGACCTGATGGGCCTTGGGGGTATCACAGTCCACTTTCTCTAAGCATTTTACTCAAGTGTTACTTGCTTTAAAGAAGTTGTGGCGCACATACATCAGATTCCCCAGTTCTGAGCAGGAGTGGCAGGACCACAAGTTGGCTTTCTATAGACTCTCAGCATTCCCTCGCGTGCTGGGAGCTATAGACACATTGGGATTAGGGCACCGCACGTGCGGGGCCACGTCTACGTCAATAGGCGTGGGCGGCACTCCCTGAACGTGCAGGTTGTATCCAATGCTCACTTGAAAATCCTGAGTGTTGTCGCAGGCTTTCTAGGAAACTGCCATGACGCCTATATTCTGAGACACTCAGCCCTCTGGAACAGATTTTCCGACCACCAAATGCCAGAGGGCTGGCTACTAGGTAATTACCTTTTTACATATTACCCTGTCTGTCCTTATTTGTACCTGCTCTAATGTGTGTGTTTCCTGTTTCACAAGCTTATTGCACTTCTACCACTGTGTCCTGTTTGAAAGAAACACATACCTTCCCATATAAGGCAATCACTTCCTATCTGTGTTTTAGGTGACTCAGGATATGGTTGTGTTTCCTGGCTCATGACACCTTTGCGCTCCCCAGAGGGCCCTGCACAGCACCGGTATAATGAAGCCCACATTGCAACCCGCAATGTGGTGGAGCGCACATTTGGCGTTTTGAAGAGTCGATTCCGGTGTTTGGACAGGTCGTCGGGTACACTGCTTTACCACCCTGCCAAAGTAGTGATGATCATCCAGGCATGCTGCATGCTGCACAACATAGCCCTGTCCCAACCTGCTTATGTGGAGGAGGAACATGCAGCAGTCGTGCAGAAAGCCCAACCTACCACACCTCGGGTAGTGAGGGGTACGCAGAGGGGGAATCTGGTGCGCACACATATCATCAGCCGTTACTTTTCTGGTAAGCACATGTGCCCTGTACTCCAAAATGTACCTGTGCTGTAAGTGTACTCATAAACAAATTATTGACCAATACCATCTGTTTCCACCCACATTTAGCCTAATACACAGAGCCCAACGGATGCAGATGGTGGTGCTGACTTATCCCTTGCTGGTATCTAGCTTGTAAGTACATTTGATACATGTATGAATGAAGTTTGCAGTCAAACATGGCTCACTGGTGTTGTGGAACTACATGTGCCAGCATGCCCTGACACACTACAACCATTACAGTCCAAACCATGAGTGTCAGAGTCTGCTGGAATATGTAGATCCACAACCTTTGCCGGCCAAGGACTTACCCTACACTACTTTAGTGCAATCCCATTGTCATATACCATTACAATATGTTATAATTCACACAATAATTGTTTTTTTTTAAAATACACAAACACAATGGTATGCGGTTAGACATTTTTACTTCTGCCTACTTTGTCAGACGCAATCTGCATTTTTGCAGGTGAAACATAACAACTGTGGGGGCATGTTACAAGATGTTTTGGATTTTACAAAATTAACAAACATATATATGAGCTACCTTCTCCCAGCATCAGGCACCCCTACACCACTTCTAGAACCTGCACCAAGCCCACCATGGGTCCTAACACTCCGCCGGGGTGGGGAAGTGGGGGAGCCACTTATTGGGGTGCTGGATACACTGCTGAGGGTTGATTCTGCGCCACCTCCCACATTGGCTTCCAGCTGCTGTATTTGGGCCTGCATACCTATTAAGGCATTGGTCTGCGCTGTGCATGATTGGCTTAGTGCAGCTATACTTTGTGCCAGGCTGCCAATATGGCTATTCTGCTCCCTTACAGCAGAAGTTAAATCTGCAAAACGGGTGTCAATGCTGTTAGCAATGCGCACATGAGTGCCTACACCTACCCGTACACTACGTGCAATTATGCGTAATTGAAGAAAGGTGTCACGCATGTACCCCTGGATGTTACCTATTTGCAGGCTTTGGGAGGCCATGAATTCAATCTGTTTGTCCTTGAAATTGACTAAGGAGTTAGCTACTTGGGAAGCAGAAGCTGCTGTATGGGGTGTGTTTGTGGGTGGGGGTGGGTTGGGAGACACCCCACTTGGCGGAAGATCACTCTGTGATGAGGTCTGTATTTCTTCCTCTGCCGCAAAGGTCTCGACCGGTTCAAGAATGATGTCCATTTCGTCTAACAGCATTATTGAAGAATCTGTTTGGTTGGTCCCTAGTTGTATAGCACCTGTGGATACAGAGGTAAGTACTGATGCATATATAGGCCACACTGTCGTCTATACTGTTTTTCAAAGGGCTTGAGATGCTGGACGCACATACCTAGGGGTGTTATGTACTTACACATGTACCCCGATACAGCATGTAACATTGACATGAATAATATGTCACATGCCTAGCTCAGATGACATTCATTTCCGTTGCAATGTAGCAGCAGGGGATGAATGTAGTGTGAGATATTGTTGATGTGACATGGGTGTGTGTACTGTATGTGTAATGGCGTGTTTTTTGTTCATTTACCTGCTTCCGCAGATTCTGCAGCAACGGGCCTTCTGTTCTTGGATGCCGCAGCACTTCGGGATGGACAATCTGTACAAGGAAAGATGGGCAGCCATTATGGACCTTACAATGGATAAGCATTTACAAAAACCATGCATTCAAATGACTATAATGGACAATACTTCCTTTGGATAAGGACTGCATTATTTATTCACCACAATTTTTTTTTTTTCACACTATTATTTGGTAAAATTATTATAAAATTA
This sequence comes from Crinia signifera, assembly GCF_055691185.1. Taxonomy (NCBI): domain Eukaryota; kingdom Metazoa; phylum Chordata; class Amphibia; order Anura; family Myobatrachidae; genus Crinia; species Crinia signifera. Next base: position 66,334,230 of record NC_139224.1, read on the forward strand.
GTGGTCACATGACAACTATTGGATAATCTGTGGTATGTAGTCATGGCAGCTAAACCACCAGTACACCTCTGGGTTTTTGGCCACATACATGTTAGGCTGCTAGAAAGAATGTTACAGTGTTGATCAATATGAGCAGTTGTGGAACTACAGGGCCCAGCATTATGTGCAATTTGAAAGTAGGAGCAGGCAATTTCTTGTGCATGACCTTGCTGGGCTATGTAGTTCCACAGCAGCACTTTACTTAGCATAACAATACAAGTAAACATTATAGTTATAAAACATTGGCATGTACTGTATGTTTAAGATTGCATGGGGTCACACTTACCAGCTCTGGATGGCGTTTGCGGCCTATCGGTATCCGCCTTGTGCATGCCAGGCAGGACCTCAGGGGGTATGATGCGCTTCAGCTTCACCTCATACGAAGTGTAGCACACAGTGGTGGGGCTTCCTCCTCCAGTCTTGGTGGCCTCCTCCAACTCCATGGCCATTTTACTTTTCAACTGCCTTTTGATGTCGTTGAATCTCTTTTTTACATTGCGGACCAGGCGCTTGTGCTGACTGACAGCGTTCACCGCCTGGGTGATGTCCTTCCACATAGCCATTTTGCGCTGTGCAGTGGTCTTGTGGTGAGATTTGCCAAGCAAACGGTCAAACACTGGCATGATAGCCCGGACAAGTGCAGCATTTTCCTCATATGAAAATCTGACCTTCCGGCCACTTTTGGTGCGGCCAGCTTCCACTTCCTCCTCATTTTCTACTCCAGCCATGTACCCCTCCTCCTCCATGCCAGTGTCTTCCTCCTCCTCACCAGCATCTTCCTCCACCTCTGACATGTGGCCCTCCTGCAGCTGGTGTGGGGTATGGTCAAGGTCTTGGCTATAGGATGGGGATGCCAGCGGATCCTCCACCTCGTCCTGCTGGGGCTGGACGCCCAGGGCCTGGTCTGGGGCTGGCCTTGCTGTGGCCATGCTGCCTGCCACACTGCTGGCTCTCCCACTTGGCTGGCTGCTGCCACTGCTCCCTCTGCCACTGCTTCCTCTGCCACTCCTCACTCTGCCACTGCTCCCTCTGCCACTCCTCACTCTGCCACCAACACCTCTTCCTCTACTCACACTGCCACTGCTCCTCTCCATGCTCCTTACTTCCTATCAAAGAGTGAAATGGCGCCAATGCCCCTTTATATAGGGGGTATGATGCATAATGGAGGGGACAGAGGTGGGCCAATAGGTTGGGGGGTTCTTACTCATGCGGAGACAGTCTTGTAAATCGCACTCCGGTTGGTCCAAAACTCGCACATGACCGGCGGAAGAACTCACACTTTTTTGTGACTTAAAATCGCACCACTTCGCCGCAAATCGCACCACTTCGCACTTTTCAGCCTCCAAAGCGTATCACATTAAATATGCGAATTATGACTGAAAAATGCGATTTCAAAAAGGGCGAATAGCGGCGATGTAGTGCGCTAAAAAAAATGTGCATTTATCTCATCCCATAGAATGTCACCCTAATAGTCCTATACATGTTAGTGTCTGTATTTAATTTATGCAAACAGCTGCCCGACTGTATTAATCCGGCGGCATATCACAAAGGTGCAGGGACAGTCTCTTCTTATATGCATTTGCTCATTGCCAAGGGGGACTTAATTTGCTCATTGCCAAGGGGGACTTAATTTGCTCATTGCCAAGGAGGACTTAATTTTCCCGTTGCCAATGGGAGACCCCTCCTGCTCCCTGCCCGCTCCCTGCTCTACCCGGCTGAGCTGCCTCTGTCTGCAGCGATTTTCAATTAAGACTCCCGCTGGACTGCAAGCCAATAGGTGCTTGCGGTCGAGCAGCCATCAATACTCCTTCTGATTGGCTGCTGGACCCCAAGCACCTATTGGCTAGTGGTCCAGCGGGAGACTTAATAGTGGCAGACAGGGCGGCAGCTGAGTCTGCCGGGCAGAGCAGGCAGAGGGGGAGCGGGCTGCACGGCTCTGGCGCTCTTTGATGTCTCGGCGCCCAGAGCTTGTGCTCCCCCCTTCCTACGCTTTGCCCCCGCTTTGTGGTCTCCGGCTTTTTCACACTAAGCTGCTTCTGAGATCCAAAATGCTGCGGCTGTATGCAGCGTAGGGCTGAAGTGCAGGGAGAGTCAGCGTATCTGCCATCTGTGAGCTGCCCGGCTGGCAGGTCTGTCAGCTTCGCTCACAGCCCCCCACTGGCTGTCCTGCACTATCCCTGGGCAAATAGATTTTGGTGCCCGGATATATTTACAATATATTACACCCTACCATTGCACAGAGCTAAATATAAATGAAAATTTACATGGGACAAACACAGATCTCTATTATAGACAGCAGCCCTGAGCCGAGGATCATTTCACTGGGGCTTTATCAATGCATCAACCCGTTTGTCTGCCATGAGAGATTTAAATACCCCGCCCTTCGAGTTCATTGGTCCTTTGGAAAAATGCCTACATTCAAGACATTATTTGGATTTGTTGCATGACTCTAATCATATAGTTCTAAAGGATATCACTCTGCTCTGCTATATAGCCTCTTGCTTGAAGTCGATTTGTAAGTTCTTCAGCTCTTGTTTGGAACAGTTCTTTATTTGAACAATTTCTCCTTGTGTGCAAAAATTCACCTTTTGGTACTCCCCATGCATGCCTAACCAAGCCCAAAAGCCTGCAATATAAGTCCTTTGGTACTACTTTTGGTATGTGTGCATTGGCCAAATTGGTGATTGCCAGAACTTGGCTGTCTAAAGATGGTCCAGAATATGCGGCATGGATAGCATTGATTAGTTACACAGTCTTACAAGAGAAGTATATATATTTAAGTAGAAATAATTTACACACATATAAAAACATTTGGTACAGATGGACAATCAACAACACTAGCAATTAGAATTTTGTTGAATTATTAATTTTGTACCCACTTTTTTTATCTCTATTTTTCTTTTTTTCTTTTTATTGCACTTGTATAGAGCGCTAAGTAGATTAACTAATAGGAACATAGTAGTCATAACGGCACTTAGTTTAAGAAAAATTGATAGCTGCCCATGATGTATATAAGGGTCAAAATAGATAAGCCTAACTGAGAATAACACTGTAAAAATGCTGAAACAAATCGTGCAATGGAATAAATATGCAAGGGTATAAATCAGTGGCGTAACTAGGCATAGGCAGCCCCAGCGGTCGCAGGGGGGAGCCGGCGCCACTGGGGCGCAGGAGGGTCACGGCTCTCTCGGAGCCGAAGGCTGTCCTGTTCAAGCTGCTGGGAGAAAGCTAAGGATGTACTGCTGAGCTGCCTGTAGGTGGCGCTGCAGCGCAGAGATCCTCGGCACTCAGGAAGCTCTTCTCTATGTGTCTACAACGCATGGGGCTGCCTGAGACACGAAGATTAACCTGCCTGGAATGGACAACTGACAGGTCTGTGTCCCTTGTTGTGGGTGCCAGCTGGAGGGGCATGGGCAGGGGGTGAAGAATGTGGGCACCATTAATGTATGCTGGTGGCCCAGTGAGCACTATGTTGTACTGGTAGCTGCAGTGGGAAGGGGGAGGGCTGGGTATGTGGAAACTGGGTGCCCTCCATTGCTTGTGGGGGTTATTTGTTTTAGTATTGGTGTTTGTAAGTATGCTGTGTGTATGTATAATGTATGTATACTTTGTTTAAATGCTGTGTGTGTGTGTGTGTTTTTGTCCTTTGTGTATACTATGTGTGTCTATAGCTTGTGTATATTTATAAATATGCTTTGTGTGTGTGTGTGTATGTATGGTATCTGTGCCTGTATGCCATGTGTGTGTATGTCCTTTGTGTCTATGGTATGTGCGCGTGTGTGTCTGTATGGTATGTGTGCTTGTATGTCTTGTGTGTGTGTATATGGTATGTGTGCGTGTATATCCTGTGTGTCTGCATGGTATGTGTGCGTGTATGTCCTGTGTGTCTGTATGGTATGTGTGCTTGTATGTCCTGTGTGTGTATATGGTATGTGTGCGTGTATATCCTGTGTGTCTGTATGGTATGTGTGCGTGTATGTCCTGTGTGTCTGTATGGTATGTGTTCTTGAATGTCCTGTGTGTGTCTATGGTTTGTGTGCGTGTATGTCCTGTGTGTCTGTACGGTATGTGTGCGATTACTGTATGTGTGCATGCATGTCCTGTGTGTATGTATGTATGTATGTGCGTGTATGTGATGCATGTCTGTATGGTATATGTGCATGTAAGTCCTGTGTGTCTGTATGGTATGTGTGCGTGTATATCCTGTATGTATTAGAAAAATTTCTGGGTAACGCAGGATCTCTCGACAATAAAATATGTGTATACACACACACACACACACATATACCTCAAGGCCCCCCTGTCAGCTCTGAAGGGGGTATCTTATTTGTGGATTGGCACTCACCCTAAAGGTCCATACACACTGGGCATTTTTGCCCAGTGTGTATGGATAGCGATGTGTTAAGGTGTCCATACACTGTCTGCAATGTCTCGCAGCAGTGTACGGACACCCGATAGCCTGCGAGGACCTTCCCGGCGGCAGGGACGCATGCGATTCGTTGTGATGGATTGCATGCGTCCCTGTTTCCCACCCACCTCACCACCAGGAGAAACGGGTGGTCGGACGGCCTACCGGTCTGACCACCTGGTCGGGTCAGTTGCGCATGGGAGCGCGCATCGGACCCGACGGCATGTCAGGGAGGGACGACTTGGGCCGATTGGTCGCAATCGCCTTAAGGGTCATTATGGTGTGTGGTATAATATGTAATAGACATTACAGTGTTTTGCATATTGTCTAATAAGCATTGCCACACACCTTTTTGGAATGGGCACACTATAGGTTCTTCATAAATTCTTTGTGTTTTTCTTTAATTTGGGGGATGGGGGGGGGGTGTGTTTTTATTGAGAGCCGAATTGCTGAGAAACTGTCCTGTTTCTTTTACCAAAAAATGGAAGGAAGGAGGGGGGGCGCCAGAATTTTTTTGGCAGGGGGGAGCAAAATTTCTAGTTACGCCACTGGTATAAATCTAGGCATAGGGCGGAAGTAAATATAAAAACAAAGGTATAAGTAAGATGCACACGTGTAGAAAGTCCCCTACTTATCCCCAATAAGCAGGATAAGAATGGATTGTAGTATGTTACCCCACTGTCTTCCTGCACCAGATAACAGTTGCTGGTGTACTCTGTCTTCTTTTTAATGATTGCACTTAATATCACATGTAATGTTAATGTATTGTATTTGTCTCGTGGTAAATGTGTGTGTGCCACCCAGTGTAAACAGTTGCATATACTGTAAATCAAGATGTTCAATAAGTGTAATGACTATACATTGGATTTTAAATGTTATAAAACAATAAAAATTCAAACATAAAAAAAAAGACAGAACTTCCAGTGCACCCAATAAATACTTTCTTTTCTTGTGAAATTGTGGAATTGTTCAGAGTAGCGGGTAGCACCTCTGCAGTTAAAAAATAGTGCATTAATTCCTGGTATATTTACTGATTGGAGATAAGACAGTCTGAACTAAAATATTTGAAACTGGTGCGGGAATTTTCTATGTGTGTCTCTGAATTGAAGTGCCCCTGATTGGAGGAGCTCCTCTGATCCCAGGAACACTGAGGATCATCATCTCAGAGCATGGAGTGGACCTGCCTGTGAGTATGCCTCCTGCCTCCACTGTAGCTCCTGTCTGTCCCTGCAGCTTCACTCTTTCTGTCTCTCACTCACCCCTCCCTGGCCATGAGCTGTCCCCCTTTCCCTACCCAGTATCTGCCCCCCACTCTGTCCATAATCTATTCCCCCTCCCTTCCCAGAATCTGCCTGCCACTCTGCCCATCATCTCTCCCCCTCTACCTGCCCAGCATATGTCCACCCTCTCCCTTCCTACCATTTGTCCCCCCTTTCCCTGCCAACCAACTTTCCCCCCTTTCCCTACAAACCATATGTACCCTCTTTCCCTGCCCATCATTTATCCCCCCTTCTCTGCCCAGCATATATCCTCCTCTCCCTGTCCAGCATCTGCTCCCTCTATCCCTGCCCACCATCTGTCCCCCTCTCCCTGCCCACCATCTGACCTACCCTCTCCCTGCCCACCACCTCTCCCCACATATGTCTGTGTCTTCATCCCCTGAGAGCAACACTCTCTCTTTACCTGCCTCTGTGTTTCTCTCACACTCTTCTCTATCCCTTTCACACACTTTACTCTATTCCTTTCACTCTCTCCCTCTCTTTCACACGCACACTCTCCCTCTCTCTTACACCCACACTCTTCCTCTCTCTCACACCCACACTCTCCCTCTCTCTCACACCCACACTCTCTGTCTCTCACACCCACACTCTCCCTCTCTCACCCAACCACTCTCTCCCTCTCTCACCCACTGCCTCTCACCCACCCACTGCCTCTCAAACACTCTCCTCTATCCTTCGCTTACTCTTAAGGCCCCCATACACTATGCGATTTTGAGGCTATTTCATCCGATTTCGGCACTTTGTGCCGATAACCGGGTGAAATCGGGCCAAAATCGCAGGACTGTGACATCTGATCCGATCCGATGCGCGGTCCCGTGCGCATCGGATCGGATCAGGGAGGTCGGACGGTCAGTACATACGATCACGTCCGACCTCCCTGTTAGCTGGCGGCGCCGGTGAGTGCTGACCTGGGCGCGGTGTGGTCAGCAGCAGGGCTCATCAGGGGGACGCCGGAGCGGGCAGCGGGTCCTGACGCTGTAACTAGCCGGCGGCGCCTGTGTGTGATGATCTGGCCGGGCGCTGTGATCAACGGTCAGTCATTGGCTGAGAGCTCTCAGCCAATCAGAGAACGGCTAGTCATTTGACAGGTGTTTTAAAAATATAATACCCGCCACTGCCCGGCCCCGTCCATCCCGCAGCGCTGCTGAATGATATATGTGAATGATCACAGCGCCCGGCCAGATCATCACACACAGGCGCCGCCGGCTAGTTACAGCGTCAGGACCCGCTGCCCGCTCCGGCGTCCCCCTGATGAGCCCTGCTGCTGACCACACCGCCCCCAGGTCAGCACTCAGTACCCCCGCTGCCCGCCCCACTGCTGCCCCTGATCACCACCGGCCCCCATGCCCCTCACCGCCCGCCCCCTGCCCCTCACCGCCCACTGCAGCTCCCCGTACATGTGATAAATTGCAAGCGATTTATCACATGTAAAATTTGGCTCATCAAGTGCCAAATTGTATGTGAGCCTCCCGGGGAGCTGCCGGGTGGCTCACAGGAGTATTGGGTCCGACTTGTCCTAAGGACAAGTCGGCCTAATGTATGGGGGCCTTTACACTCTCCCTCTCTCTCTGTCACACACACTTTCTCCTTATCTCACATTTCCTCTCTCACACTCCCTCTCTCAAGACTTTCTCCCTCTCACTTCCTCTCTCACACTCACTCTCTCCCTCAGTCTCACACTCTACCCTTCCTCTCACACTCTCTCTCCCTGGCTCCTTCTCTCTCTCACACACACACCCTTCAACCCTCTCTCTCACACCCACACCCACACACACACTCTACCTTTCTCTCTAAAACACTTTCTCTCTCATACACACACACACACACACACATTCGGCTTCTCCCTCTCTCGCTCTCCCCCTTTTGCCTTCACAAACTCTCCTTTCTTTCAGTCTCACTCTCTCCCTCTCACACACATTCCCTCTCTGTATCCCTCACACATGCATTCTCTCTTTTCTTCTATCTTTCAGTCTCACTCTCTCCCTCTCACACACATTCCCTCTCTGTATCCCTCACACATACATTCTCTCTTTTCTTCTATCTATCTCACATACACACTCACTCACTCACACACATATAGGCAGCAAAAGAGGCAGAAATGTTTAATGTAGTGCTACAGGCAGCAACCTCCACATCTAGGAACCCCCATAGGTGAAGTTAGACACGCCCTCTAGGCAGAGCATGACACACCCTCAGCAGCACGGCGTATTCTTTAGCGGCTAAAATCTCCCTGAAACTAGTTTTCAAAAGTAGGCAAGTATGAACATGACCTCTCTCCCCAGCTCAGCACATGTTGCTCAGCACACATTGCCCTTCCCATATCAGCTGTGTGCTGAGCTGGGGAGAGAGGTAGCTCCAGTAGCAGCCTGTCCTCTTTTTCCCTGTGTACAGATGTGCGATACCACCCACCTGCATCCTGCTGCTGTCCGCACAAACAAAGATTTTTTTTTCATCACAGGTGGCCACACCCCTTCATTTTACGAGGGCCTGGCCGACCTGTCAGCACCCCTGAGTACATATACCCATACTTGCCAACTGTCCCAATTTTTATGGAACAGGAACATGTTTTGTGACTGTCCTGCTGTTCTACACATGGGCAGCAGTATCCTGTGGTAGGTGCAGGTGGGAGTCCCCTGTCTGTTAGCAGATGGTGAATAGATGCTGTGGGCTAGCCACCATGCACACTGGCCATAGCACCAGGAAGATGGCACTGAGGTCAGGAAGCAGGTTGTCACACTTGGCACTGATGCCACCTATACTTGCTCTGTGTGCAGGTAATGGGTTTCTTGGACACAGCCAGCATGCTACTGTAAGCCTAGGTTGCTGTGCTGTATCCCCGGTGCTGGAATGAGTGTGGGGGGTTCCGGCATTAGATAACAAGGTGTGCCCTGCCTGTTATAGAGCACATGCTTAACTGTAGAGCAGGTATGGGCTTGTAGCATCTTTCCACTGTGGTCTGAAAGGTAGAAACCTGAGTGATACAGCCGGTGGTTCCCAAACTTTTTTGAATCAGGGCACCCTAGAGTATCAAATGTTGTCAAGGCACCCCTAGGTCAAACATTTGTTTTTGAAAATTCTGAAACAAATATTAAATTAAGTAACTTATGTTTAAATGTCATCCTTATGGTCTGTTATATGGCGATGGACAAGATTTTCTTTTCTGTTTATACACATATTTTATGATTGGTCGCCACAAGTACTGGTTTTGCCTCTTACATTGACCATAAATAATTTGAATTGTTCCAGGGTCACCAACCTGAAGCACCCCCGAGCTTTCAAAGCCCTTCCTCAGAAGTGTCTTCTAAGCCCAAAAGCGCGCTTAAGCTTTTTACCATTACCGAACGGACCGGAAGATCTCCAGGTGCGGGTTTGAAAAAACGGTGCCCTGACCAGAGTGACTGACCGGGATCCGGGAGAATTTACCCTGCTTTGGGTGATATGCTTTTATCTTTTTATCTATTGTAAGTGCACCAATAAATAGTTTAATGTTTTTTACTTGACAATACTTGCACTATCGAGTTTTTTAAAGTCCCTATAGGTTGAAAAACCTGAGACAAGAGGAAATTAAAGACCTGTTGATATGCGCAGATCTAATCTCCTATACAGTATGTGAGTGGCCTGCATTAAATAAACCAGAAATCAATTGACAGACTGTGTTGCACTATGGTCTTTTTTCTCTTGTGAGTTTTTTCAGATTTCATTGTGACTACCAATCAATGCATACTGTGTAAATTCTAAGCTATTTCGCCAGTGGGTACACTATAATCTTTGCTTGTAAAAGGAAATAACCCATTTAGAGTTGAGTAAAGTAAACTTGATTCGATGCGTGATACTGCTCTTTCCTGGCTGTCCTCCTACCTCTCTGATCATTCCTTCTCTGTCTCCTCTCATGAGGACCGTTGGTGTCCCACAAGGTTTTGTTCTTGGGCCTCTCCTTTTCTCTGTCTATACATCCTCTTTAGCTGAGCTCATTAGTTCTTTTGACTTCCAATATCATCTCTATGCTGATGATACTCAAATTTACCTTTCCTCCCCTGACCTCTGCCCTGACCTCTCCTCCGCTCCCCTCACTCATATCTCCAACTGCCTCTCTGCTTTCTCTTTCTGGATGTACCAGCGCTTTCTCAAACATAACATGTCCAAGACTGAGATGATGTTAGGATCCGTAGAGTCCCCGCCAACCCTAACTCCGTTGCCTCCGGATAGAATTGACGGACACGTGCAAGGGCTAAGACTTCACCTATAATAGCCGCGTTCGACAGAGCCCGTTAGTCAGGCTCCGCCCCCGATGCCACCAGGTCTTACTTGTGACAACGCGCCCGTCAAGGCCAACGGAGGACAAGGGGAACACTAACTACAACCACAGGCGAGGACTCACTAGACTAGGAGATGATAGAACTTGCCACTTAAAGGCACTGGGAGTAACAATACTCCAGAGATGGTATTGAAGCAATAAACGATATGTGGAAGTAACAATACTCAAATGATGGTATAAGAACAATAACAGATGTACAGGAGTAACAATACTCAAAAGATGGTACTTAACACTAAATGGCATACAGGAGTAACAATACTCAAGGATGGTATGAAAATAATACTAGAATGAACAGGAACAAATGAGATGAGGATAACCCCCACTTATCTGAGAGAGGTAGATACGGAACGGGAAGGGTTAATCCTCAGCAGCAACGCAGGAACAGATACTGGAATGCTGGAAGCAGGACAGGAGCCAAGACCACCAGGAACCAGGGAACCGGGAGCACTCTGACCAAGCAAGGAAGAACTATCACCGGCATCAGAGAGTGGTGCCCGGGAGTTTAAATAGGGCGCCAAAAAGGCATCCCCCGCAGCTGCTGCAAATCAGCTGCAGACTGTCCCCGCCTTCCCGCGGCCGCCTGGCGTCCCCCGCCGCCTAGGCAACCGTTGCGGCAGGGGAGGAAGGAGTTGTGAGAACACCGCTGAGTGCCCGTCAACGTCCGGCGGAAGTGCTGGGCTGATGACGCGGCGGCGTCCCGGCTGCCTAGCAACAGCCGGGGCGCTTGGAGTCAGAAGTGCCGGAGCAGCGCTACTTGCACCCGCATCCGGCGGAAGCACAGAGGGAATGACGCAACGGCGTCCCGGCCACCTAGCAACAGCCGGGGCGCGTCGCCCACGGATTACCGGAGCCGCGCAACTAGAGCTGCTCCTAACAGATGATAATTTTCCCACCCTCCCGCACAACCTCACATCCCACAATCTCATTATCTATTGATAGCATAACTATCATCTCTAGCCCCCAAGAATGCTGTGTTGGTGTGATCCTTAACTCCTCCCTCTCCTTCAAACCACATATTCAGTACCTCTCACAAACCTGCCATTTTCATCTCAAAAATATTTCCAGAATTAGACCTTTTCTCACTCAGGATGCCACTAAGACCATTATCCACTCAGTTATCATATCCAGGCTGGACTACTGCAATCTCCTCCTAAGTGGTTTCCCTGACAAATGCCTGTCTCCACTCCAATCTATCCTCAATGCTTCAGCACGGCTCATTTTCCTCACCAAACTCACTGCCTCCACCTCCCCTCTTCTACAAGCCCTTCGCCGGCTTCCCTTCCCTTTCAGAATTCAATTCAAACTTCTCACACTCACTTAGAAAGCCCTCACCCACTCCTCTCCCATTTACATCTCTGACCTTATATCCCTTTACACTCCCACTCGTCCCCTTCGCTCTGCTAACACCCGTCGGCTCTCCTGCCATCTTATTACCCCCTCCCACTCCTACCTCCAAGATTTTTCATGTGCTGCCCCCTTACTCTGTAATTCTCTACCTCTCCCCCTCAGAATCTCCACTTCTATACAGAACTTCAAACAGGCTCTTAAGACCCATTTCTTCACCAAACCCAGCAAACTGTCCTCCTAACCTTCTGTTCCTCACCCTGTCTACCACTCCTGTGTCACCCCTGTCTGTCTGCCCCTCTTCTCTAGAATGTGAGCTCTCATGAGCAGGGACCTCTTATCCGATGTGCTTATCCTTTCTTACTTCAGTAGTCTTCGACTGGACCAAAGCATTCTGTTTGCTGCCACCTGGATACTTATGTAGCAGTAATCGGCTGATGTTCCTATATTCATTTACCCTGTATTTGTCCTGTATTGTCTTTAACTGTAAGTCACTGTTCTCCTGTTTTGTTTATGTGTTATGCGCTGTGGAACCCTTGTGGTGCCATATAAATAAAGGATAATAATAATAATGCTTGCGCATTCATTGAGAGTCCTCCATGAGAGGTCTACAAGATTATTCTGATTCTCTAAGCTCCTTCAGATACTGCACTAACCAACAGACAGACCAGTATGTTTGTACATATTTATTTCTTCATAGGCAACAAGCAGAGAGCACTACTGAATTCCCTACTTGCTTCTCTCTCCTGCTACAGTAGTTGGATGCACAATTTCACTGTGCATTGCCATCTGCAAGGTTCTGCCACAACACAATCTATCTTTCAGCCATATTGTCTTCATGCCTTGTCTCCACATTCAATAAGACACTTTGAAACCTTAAACAGAATGTTCATAGTGTCTACGGAATGTTCACAATATTGTACTGAATTTTCAAAGCATCTACAGAATGTTCACATTGTCTACAGAATGCTCAGAGACTCTACAGGAGTGATTGCATGGGAGTTGTCCTGGTAACAGATTATAAACAGTAAACTATCAGATTTACTACTGCATCAATATTCTATGATAGCACAATCTACTATTGCTTACTGTATAAGCATTGCATTACCATGCTGAAGTTCACTCAAGGGAGACATATGCAAAGAGATGCATTGTATAATAACTTATTCTTGCACATAAAGCAAACCAGCTGTTCCATGACAAAACAAATGAATCAATTAAAGCCTCCAAACCATAGAAAATATGAAGAAAAGTGAAACCTTTAATATTCTCATTTAGGTGCTTAATAACTGGGCAAGGATAAGAATGGACAATGGAAAAGGGACTAATCATAAATCAATCATTAACATGATATTTACTCTTCATAACATGTCACAGTAATGTATGTTTTGTATGAATTAGCAAATATAAATGGCATAAAAACATATAGAATAGTCTTGTAATAATGGATCGTACTGTAGAGTTTATAGAGATGCAGGTGGTGTTAGCAAGGTAGTCTGGTATACCCTGCTATGACTCTTGTGCTTTTTGATAAATGCATGCAAATCCACATCTGAATAAGTGCTTGGAGTCAGAAAGTTGGTGCCAGCTTTTTGAATCCCAGAACGATGGATCTGGATGTGGATTCATATAATTTTAACTTGCTAACACCTGTAAAACTCTCCGGTATAATCCAATGTTACAATTATTCTTGAGATAATTTTTTTACATGTTTTTATACCATTTATATTTGCAAATTAGTGCTTGTCATAATTTTATGCATTGCATTTACCATATCACCTCATTTAAATAAGTATTATTTTACTTCCTTGATTACACAACCATTTTTTCTTACCATGACTTTTGATGTGTTTCCCACTGGTAAAATCCCTATAGAGACATGTTTTTTTCTATGTCGAATGTTCAGTGTCCATGGAATATTCAAAGTAATATACCAAATGTTCACAGTGTCTAAGGAATTTTCAAAGCATATAAATATTGTTCACAACATCTAGGGAATGTTCACAGTGTCTATGGAATATTCACAGTGTTCACTTAATAAGCAACTTTTTAAACTAGCAGAGGGGGGCAGTGAACCAAATAAGAATGAAGGGTACTTGTGTAGTTTCACGGCGCCAGCATGGCGCCGTGCGTCTGAGTCCCCTTGCGGGGCTCGCTTCGCTCGCCCACGCTGCGGGCTCAGTGGCTCGCTACACTCGCCACGCTATTTAAAATCAACTCCATGCCAACATGGATAGTGGAGGTATGAACTATCCATGTTGGCATGGAGTTAAGTTACTTTTTTGGACATATTTCGTGGCGAGCGTACACCCGGAAGTAGCACGGCACCATGGTGGCGCCGTGAAACTACACAAGTACCGAATAAAGAAATCTGCTCCCCCAACCTAGAGGTATTGTCTCTGCAGGCAAATGGAACAGGAAGCCTATCCACTGCAACAGAAGATAATGCCGATCAAAACCGAATAGATATAGGCAGAAAGATGAACATAGCTAGCAGCAGGAGAAGCACAAACACAACTTTAAGAGCTATGTGTGCAAATGCTAGGAGCTTAGGAAATAAAATCCCAGAACTAATTGCAATAATGACAAGGGATGAACTGGATATTGTGGCTATTACAGAGACATGGTGCCATGAAAATCATGACTGGGACATAGCTATACCAGGATATACTTTATTTAGGAAGGACAGAATGGGAAAAATTGGAGAAGGGGTTGCAATATATGTGAAAAAAAATATAAAGACTACCTTAATACAAAGTATTGAAGAAAAAACGGAGGCCCTTTGGTTGACCATAGAAACAGGGGAGAAGGCGATTCTTCGTATAGGGGTGATCTACAGACCACCAGGTCAGGAAGAGGAACTAGATAAGAGCCTAATGCAGGACATCAATAAAATGGCATTAAAAGGAGAGGTGATAATCATGGGAGACTTTAATCTACCTGATGTAAACTGGGAGCTGCCTGTTGCAAGTTCCACCAGAAGTAGGGACATGCTGAATTCCTTGCAAGGAGCATCCCTCCAGCAATTGGTGAGGGAGCCCACTCGTAAGGACGCAATATTAGACTTAATACTTACAAATGGTGACAGAATATCTGACATAAATGTGGGTGAAATCTGGGATCCAGTGACCATCAAGCAGTATGGTTCAAAATAAAGACAGAGACTGACTCATCGTACACAAAAACAAAGGTGTTAGGTTTTAGGAAGGCTGATTTTGTAGAGATGGGAAACTCTGTAAGGGATTCTTTGGCAGAGTGGAAGAACTTGGAAGGAGTGCATGATAAGTGGGAAAAATTAAAAAGTGCAATTCTAAAAGCAACAGAACTTTGTGTCAAAAGAGTTAGGAAAAACACAAGAAAAATAAAGCCATTGTGGTTTGCTAAAGAAGTAGCAAGTATTGTGAAAGCAAAAAAGTTGGCCTTTAAGAAATTTAAGCAGACGCAGAAGAATGACGACAAAGAGGTGTATCTTGTTAGACAGAAGGAGGCTAAGAAGGTAATCAGATGTGCAAAAGCACAGGCTGAAGAGAAAATGGCCCAGTCAGTGGGTAAAGGGGGGAAAACTTTTTTTTAGGTATATAAGTGAAAGGAGAAAAACAAAAAGTGGAATAATTAGACTGAAGACTCAAGTTTTCTTGAGGGGGACAATGTAATAGCAGATAATATTAATAATTATTTCTGCTCAGTATTCACTGCTGAAAGAGAGGGGAAGGGGCCACAGTTAAGTTGCAAGTATAGTCAGAAAACTGAGGGAGAGACAAGTACATTTACAGAGGAGAAAGTCCTCACAGAACTCTCAAAACTGAAAGTGGATAAATCAATGGGGCCAGATGGGATACATCCAAGGATACTAAAAGAGCTTAAAGGGGAGCTGGTAAAACCAATAACAGAATTATTCAACCAGTCACTAGCTACTGGAGTAATCCCAGAGGACTGAAAAACAGCGAATGTAGTCCCACTGCACAAAAGTGGAAGCAAGGAAGAGGTAAGCAACTATTGACCAGTGAGCCTTACATCACTAGTAGGGAAATTGATGGAAACACTCTTAAAACAAAGAGTTGTAAAATATCTCAAAACCAGAAATGTACAGGATCCAAAACAGCATGGGTTTACTGGGGGAAGATCATGTCAAACAAATCTTATTGACTTTTTTGACTGGGTGACTAAAGTAATAGATCAAGGTGGGGCTGTAGATGTAGCTTATCTAGACTTTAGTAAAGCTTTTGACACTGTCCCACATCGCAGACTGTTAAATAAACTTGAAAGCTTGGGATTGGATTCTAAGATAGTTGAATGGATAAGAGCGTGGTTGCAGGACAGAAAACAGAGAGTTGTAGTAAACGGAGTACAGTTAAAGGAGGGAAAGGTTACAAGTGGAGTACCCCAGGGATCTGTACTTGGACTGGTGCTTTTTAATATCTTTATTGGTGATATTGCAAATGGAATTGAGGGTAAAATGTGCCTTTTTGCAGATGACACAAAGGTATGCAACAGGGTAGACACACCAGGAGGGGTAAAACAAATGATTGAGGATCTAGGTAGATTAGAGAAATGGTCAAGAGAATGGTAACTACAGTTTAATGCCAAAAAATGCAAAATCATGCACTTGGGTCTCAGAAATCCAAAGACTCAATATAGTATAAATGGCACTATAATGGAAACTACTGAGGAAGAGAGGGATCTAGGTGTCACTATTTCAGGGGACTTAAAAGCAGGTAGGCAATGTAACAAAGCAATGAAGAAGGCAAGTCAATTGCTTGGTTGCATAGGGAGAGGTATCAGCAGTAGAAAGAAAGAAGTAATAATGCCACTGTATAGGTCATTGGTACGACCTCACCTAGAGTATTGTGTTCAGTTCTGGAGGCCATATCTCCAGAAGGATATAAATACATTAGAGACTGTACAAAGAAGAGCAACTAAAATGGTGCATGGCCTACATCACAAAACGTACCAGGAAAGACTAAAAGATCTTAATATGTATACTTTAGAGCAGAGAAGGGAAAGGGGGGACATGATAGAAACTTTCAAATATATCAAGGGTTTTAACAAGGAACAGGTGGGAGACATTCTTCACAGGAAGAGGAGCAACAGAACACGAGGACATGCACTGAAACTAGAGGGAGGAAGATTCAGGGGAAATGTGAGGAAGAATTTTTTCACAGAAAGAGTAGTAGATAAGTGGAATAGCCTACCATCAGAGGTGGTAGACGCAAATACAGTAGTACAATTTAAACATGCTTGGGATAAGCATATTGATATCCTTACAAAAAAATAAGGATCAAATATGGTTTGAGGTAACATGTTTAAAAAGGGGCAGACTAGATGGGCCAAGTGGTTCTTATCTGCCGTCAAATTCTATGTGTCTATGTTTCTATATCACATGCAGTCTTTTTGCATGTGATATATCACATACAGGGATGGATTGGTATTTAAAACCAGCCCGGGAAATATCTTGAAGCAGCCCTAATGGGTAGGGGGGTCTCTTCAAAATCCATATGCATACCTCAGAACATTGTCCGTATCTAAAGAGGGCGCTATTGTGCGTGGCCTAGTGATATGGGGGCGTGACCTATTTCAGCGAGGCCACGTCCCATTTTCACCACTGTGGGGGCATGGCTAGTGGCTCCCTGAGCTGCTGGCTATGTCCCCAGCCCCTCAGGCTGCAGAATAGACACTGTGCGCATGCATCAATTCCATACCTTCCAACATGAACCTCTTCAGGAGGGACAGAATGCTCTATTTCTGGATTTAATTGATGACTGCCATCACCTGTTTTAAACAGGTTAATTGAGAAGAAAGGTGTTTCAACAGAGGTGATAGTAATCATAAATTAAGAGAGAAGATCATTGTGTCCCTCCCGGAGAGGGTCATGTTGGGAGGTATGTATTCTGCAGCCTGTGGGGCTGGGGAGATAGAGACAGGGAGGTGACAGGGGGACTTCCAACTGCCCCCCCGCCGCGGGACACTGCCGGCCCTGCAGGGCCGTCTTTCCCATTGCCCAGGGGCCCAAGGATTGTAGGGGCCCACCCAATGGGAAAGACGGCACTGCCCTGGGGAATGGCGGTGGATGGCGGGGATCCAGGCAGCGGCTGTCAGCAGCGACTCAGCGGTGGTGGCGGTGATCCAGGCAGCGGGAGGGCTGGGATCTTGATGTAGTGATCCGGGCGGTGTCTGGTAGGGTTCCGGGCATCAGCTGTCAGCGCGGACGGTGGTGATCCGGGCAGCGGGGGGCTTGATGTAGCAATCTGGGTGGCATGTGTCGGGGATCCTCCGGGCAGCAGCTTTCAGCATTGAACGTCAAGGCAGCGGCGACTCAGACCTTGATGTAGCGCTATTTGCCGCCGGGCGGGAAGTGCTGCTGATTTTGAAAAGTCTGGCCGGACGCTGATTGGCCAGAAGCTCCCAGCCCTCCATTGCTGCTGCACATGGGTGGGTGGAGGGGGGTTTTGAGAGGATGAGAGGGAGGTGGGGCTCTTAAAATTATTTTGCCCAGGGGCCCACTAGATTGTTAAGACAGCCCTGCGGTCCTTGGCAGGATGCAGGAACGTCCCCCAAAAAATGGGAGGTTCCTGCGAAAAGTAGGACAGTTGGCCTGCTGGGGATCCGATCACATGGGCAGCTACCAGCTGCCAGCCATCCTCCTTCCTCACACACAGAGCACCACTACCTCCCGTGGCCATTTTAAAGTGGTAGGAGGCAAGGCTGGCCGCAGCCATCTTTGATGTGGGCATAGTGCTGCGGCTGCAAACCATGGAGATGGAGGTCCACGGCTCAGCCAGGGTGGTAAGAGGCCACCTCCGGTCTGTAATGTGCTGGACCACCGGAGAATGGCCCAGTTTCCCGGCAGGCCAATCCGCTCCTGCCCTCCACTTACAATCTCCTAAAAAATCTAGCCAGCAGATCCCCTACTCTCCCTGCTTTGATTTCCTGCAGTTCTGGCAGGGTCCGCATAGCTCCACCCCCTCAACCACCCATAGCTCCACCCCCAACTTCCCATAGCTCTGCCCCCTTTTTTTGACAGAGCTTGGGGGGGGGTGTTGTTGGTGTGTGAGATGAGGTTTTTTTAGCTGCTGTCGCTGCTGGCTGCTGCCTCCCAGACACGTGACAATAGATCAGAAGAACCGGCAGCAGAAGTACAAAGCCTCCCTGCACAAGTCAGACTGTCACTCATGACACCTGCGGCTGCCTTAATCCGCTGCTTTGCCCACCGCCCATGCTGTGCTGCCTGCTCATGCTGGGAATCATCACAGTGGACCGCAGGAGGAGCTGCGGCGACCGCGCGTGCGCAGCAGCCCTCCCGCGGCCATTTTGACTCTGTCAAAGCCACTCTAGCCTGCAGCCATATTTCTTCTGGGCAAAGAGCTGTGGACGCTAACCGCTGACATCGAAGTCGTGCATTCCACGGCCCAGCCAGTGAGGGGAGAGGCCAGTTTTAATGTGTTTTGGTCATGCCCACCAGAAAATTACCCAGTTTCCCGCCAGGGATAATCCGCCCCTAATCACATACAATCCCATTCCCCACTGTTGGGAGGCTGTCCGAGTTGGAGGTCGGATGTGCATGCAGGTCCGATCTACTACTCCAATCCATTGTGCATGGGACCCAGTGGCACATAGATTTTATATTTTCTCCATGGACAAAGGCAGGAGAGCAGGTCTTTCTTGACAGAGGCAAGAGAGCAGGTCTTTCTTGTCACAGTGGCAGTGACTTCTGCAGCCAGGATTGGAGCTGCATGTGCACAACTCCTAGAGAGTTCCACCAGCAGCAGATGGTGGAGGGGAGCTGCTGATGCCTGGCAGAGGCAGGAGACGCTTGCTTTCAGTTGCAATCAGTAGCTGAGCAACATGCCTGTGTGGCTTAGCAGCTGTGACATACAGAGGCTGGCCACTGACATGAACAGCAGGGGGAGCAGAACAACTTCTATCTGGCTAATCACAGAAAGAAGTTTCCCGGTGGGCCAATCCGCCCCTGGATATGCAGCATGCCTATATTCTGTGTGTGAGGCTGTGTCTGCATATGAAATAGTGTATTCATGGAAATCACTGTAACATAGCATTCCGTATGCAGGTACAGAATATAGGCATGCCACATATCATTTTAATCATAGGAAGCTCCTTGTGTGTCCTGTCACATAACAATGCAAATAAGATGAATTTTCAGCAAAAAAAGCACCCAACGTTAGCAGAACTGGCCAGGAGCTGCATGGCCTATTGAGGCAAGATGTATGAGGAAACATCTGTATCCAAGCAGAGGCAGAGGTCACAGTGTTAGAGGCTGTGCGAGTGCTGTCTGCGGGTGGGTTGGTTGTGCAATAGTGTTCGGCATTTGTGTAAGGGGCATTATGTGTGTCATGTGTATAAGGGTATTAATAATGTGCAACATATGTGTAACAGGTATTATATGTGTGTCATGTGTATAAGGGCATTAATAATGTGCAACATACAGATGTAGCACCGCTCATTCAGCCTACCGATGGCAGTTCTACCGCCAGCCCCCCATGGCGGCCCTCGGTGCAAGGCATCGCAAAACATTTTAACAGCTTGGCGATTGCCGGATGAGTGCAATACCAGTGATCATCCACCAGGTGTCACTTTTTGAAATCTTCACTGCGCATGCGTGCAATGTGTGCTGCAGCGTGTGCATGAAGTGACTACAGTATTAAAAAGCTCTGTAGGAGCAGGAACTACTTTGCTACTACTGTACTTTCCAGTAAGCTACAGTACTGTAGCTAGACAGCTCTTATCAGATGTGTAGGCTAGTGTATAAGCACGCTGCTCTGCATGCTGTACATTGAGCCCACCCTCGCCCTCCCTCCCACCGCCCGGCTCCCGCCCGCCGCCAGGCTCCGAGACCGAGTTGATTACCCAGCAGCCGGCGGCATATTGTGACTGACTGCGCACTCACTGTACAGTCACGTCACAAGCATCCTCGTGTTGGCGCCGGCACCAGGACTCTGCAAAGGCCCCAACCGCGGCGAGAAGTCATGACGTCACACCGCGCGTGACTACAGCACCCGAAGAGCAGCGCAGCAGCAGTGCAGCACAGACAGTCACGAGACTGCTGCATGTTGCCTGCGACTTGAGAGAGGAGCTGCCACTGCCAGACATGGTCCCCGGCCTTTAGGTAATTAAAAGTGCCCGTGGGGGGTATGCGTCCCCACTGCCCACCAATGTGTTTATTTTATATATACGCCCACCGCTGCCCACAATGTGTTTATTTTATATATACGCCCACCAATGTGTTTAATTTATACTAGCTGACCCGCCCGGCGTTGCCCGGGAAAACCTTGGGGTTTTTTATTTCCAAAATTGCTGAAAAATGTCATCTTACAGTATGCTGTGCCAAAGACCTAAGATTGTAATTTGTTATAGATTCCACCATAATGTTAGAATGTGTTTGCATTGATACTCAATAATGGCAATGAAATCAGGTGTGGTGTTGTTGTTTGAAACACAACGCTCCTGAGTTGATAACTTGTATGTGTTGATGAATTCCACATCCACTCCTGAGATTTAGCACCTATGACATACCTTCCAACATCTGAGGGTCAGAAATTGTTAAAAATCAGAAAGGGACTTGGCCACACCTCCATTTCTATACTTTCAATGGTACAGTTTCTAGGGTGTGTAATTACAGGCGCTGAGTGCGTGGAGACCGGGGTGGACGTTACTTCCCGCGCCATAATTAATTCACCGCTCCCTGCCACTTCCGCTCCCCTCACCGATCATGCCTGCAACAGTCTCTGAGGTCTGGAGATCTGTAAAGCACATGCACCGGGCATCTCTACCAAACAGTGGGGCAGCCACTGAGTGTGGTAGCAGGTCTGCGGGCCTGGCCACATGACATCATGACTCGATGCACGCTAACCGCGCCACTGCAATGCACCACTGGGAACAGGTGCAATGGGCCAAATTCTTCCCTACACCCACAAGGCCAATACACCGATCCAGCCATCGCAATCATAAATGGGTGCATTGATAAGGTTTGGAGTGTAATAAGTTGAAGAATAAGACTGAGATAAAGATTTGCCATGTTAAAGTGGGAAAAGGCAGAAAAAAAGGATGTCCTATGACGGTGCACCTCAGACAATTAAAATTTAACTTTTATTAATTTATTAAAGAACTGCGAGATAAAATAAGAACATATAATAACAAACAAAGGTGGGGTTTAACACAATTAAAACCAAGGTGGCAGGCAGACAGTTTGTAACAAGGTGTTTTTGGTGTAATACTGGATTTGTGTGTCTGGTTAAGACAGAAATTTATTCTGCTAAACCAAAAATACAAGTATAAGAGCGGGTTTTTTTAAGAAAAAGCCTCTTAAATAAGCTCTTCAGTGACCAATGTGATCATATTTGTTTTGAGACTGCGTCTAACAATGTGGTTAGATAACATTACTAGAGGGGCAAATGGGGATCTCCACGCATTACAATAATACTCATTAGATGCGTGAGTGAACCTCTCGTTCTAACTCCAAAAAATGGGAGAATCCCTTTACAGATGCGCACCTCTTATAAATGCAGTGAGAAACGGTAAGTGGATCCCTCTGCATATATATTGCTATGAGAGTGTCACTACACCGCTAGGGTGTCCAGATGGAGCCGCCTCCTAATAACTGGACACGCTGGGCAGGGTGATCTGTTATAAGCGCAGTCTCAGTGTGTATATGAACACTGGAGTCTGTATCGCCCTCCGTACCGGTGAGTGCCGTAGTATTAATTGCCCAGTGTGTATTGGATCTTAGCGTGAAAACGCTCTTCAGATCTCTTCATGTATAGTCACGCTGGCAAAGTAACTATCTGCACTCGTCCCAGGGGAGCCGCCTCCGACTGCTGGGACCGTGACCATGTATCTGGGGGTATCGCAGCTGGTCACTGGTTAACACACAAAATCAAAATACATTAGTATAGAAAATAATAAACTGCGAATGTCTGCCTGCGCACCGCTAGCCGGCACGCGCTTCGCAGATGTTAGCTTCCTCAGGGCCAATCAGGTCCCTGGTCCAAAGGGTTTTTATACCGGTGGGGTTATAATCTGCCCCAATCGGTGTGAAGTACTGCGGACGCACCCCCGGAAGCGTGTCCGGGGTTTTGCGTCCTATCAGGTGTCGCTTGGGCACGCGAGCCCCTAGACGTGGACTCGCGTGTTCCGGCGTCACTAGTGTTGTCATGCCAACCAGAATGGCGTGTAGTGAAGAGGCGAATATGACCGCTGCTGGCGCCTGTTGAAAACATCGCGCGGTTGTCCCGGCAAGCAAACATCCTGCTCTATCGGTGAAGGCATACAGCGTCATTACTATTTTAATCAGGATCGCGCCGGACGTCCGTCCTAAAGTCAAGTGTACATTGTAAACAAAAGGTGGTTGTCCTGGCAACAGATCTCTTGCTCTATTGGTTAAGACGTACAGCGTCATTGCTGTCATACCAATCCGAGTCGTGTGTGATCGTATCTGGCCCGCCCACTATCTCGCCCGCCCACTATCGGCACTGGCCCTGTCAGATTGTAATCATGTGAGGCAGAAAGTAAAGGTGAGAGCTCAGAGACGGTGTCATTTGTCCATAGATGGTCTCAAATTATACAGGTGCGAACAGAGTACAGGTCCCCATATGTCACTCATACCGGATCAGTTGTATGTGGTCATAAATTTTGACCTGGATATTCAGATTACATGTTATGTTCGGTATATTCAGAGACTATTTAACCTGGGTACCCATGGAAATTAACCTAGGTATTGCATATAGTTTGGGAATAGGAGGGACAGCCATATTAACAGATGTTCTGATCCTGTAACTGAAATATTGCAGACCTGAATTTCATATGGCCTATAACAGATGGCCTCAAAGGTTATCAATATGCACTTCTAAGACTGTCACATCAATGCATGAGAGAAAATAATAAATGAATTATATTAAATAGTGATGAACTCCGATGTGTGTTTCTTTAGTGTAATAACACAATAATGAAATAAACAAATAAATGGTGTAAAGACCCAATATATATGCAGATATGCGTGATCAAAATGCTAGTCTGTCAGTGATCTGGCTTTTAAACGATAAAAAAGTGTGAAGTTCATGTCTGAACACAGTTCATAGGTAGGTGTCAATTGGAGATTCG
Organism: Crinia signifera; assembly: GCF_055691185.1. NCBI lineage: Eukaryota > Metazoa > Chordata > Amphibia > Anura > Myobatrachidae > Crinia > Crinia signifera. The sequence goes on from NC_139224.1 coordinate 66,357,727, forward strand.
CATGTGTGAAATCTGTTATGAGACAGATTTTGTTTTATAATGAGGTGATATAGTGTAGGGATTTGGGGAGGAAGAAAAAAAGGGGGAACATGCTGTGTATCACTGCACATAAACATCAAACCCTGAAAAAGTGATGAGAGTGATAATCCCTATCAGAATTAGTGGTGGCTTAAATATGCCAAAAAAGGTAAGTAAAAATGTAAGTGATGGTTGTTACCAGTCAAGGTGGTAACTGAGTATATCACAAGAAAGGTAAGTATGAAGGTGAAGATATAGGAAAATAGAAGAACGTGTCATAATATAAAGGTGACCCTCATAAGAGGTTGTGCGGAGCAGTTGGTCATCCTGGATAGATTTTGTCTATCAAACAGGTGACATTGATGAATATAGACATGATAAAGAATCCCCTGATTATTGAGAGGTAGAATACGTAATACTCTCAAATTGGGGGGTCTAAAGGAATGCAGCATAACTGTTTTCTTCGTTGAGGCCTATGGGAGACATGGTGCCCATCATAAAAATGAGTTTTGTTTCTTGTCTCAAGAGTTCGGCGTCTAAATCTCCTCTTCTAATCCCCATGTTAACCCTCAGCATGCCAAAGGCTTTGAGGCCCACAGGTTTGCTTTGATGGTACCTATAAAAGTGACGGGCAACAGGGGTTAACGTTTTCATGGCTGTTCTGTCTCTTTCCGCATTTTTAATGCTGGAGATGTGTTCAAGAATTCTTTTCTTGAGGGGCCTGATGGTTTTCCCTATGTAGATCTTGTTACAAGGACATTCCAAATGGTACACCACTCCTGCTGTGTCGCAGGTAATGTAGTCTTTAATTTTCCAGGTGTGATTGTATTTGTCCACGTACTGTTGTTTGGGAACCATGTGGCTGCAAGCTTTGCATGTTCCACATTTATATGACCCCAATTTCTGCCGTGATATTCTTGTTGGTTTGTCTAAATGGCTTTGAACAAGAGTGTCCCGTAAGTTATGGCTCCGTCGCCAGCTCATTTGTACCCTGTCTTCAAGTACTCTGGCCAGATCTTGATCAGTTCTCAGTATGTGTAGGTGTTTATCAAGGATGCCCTGCACCTGCTTCCATTCCTTACAGAATGTTCCTATGAATCTTATTGGTTCCCTTGATTGAGAGGGCTCTTTCTTCTTGGGTATCAGGAGTTTATCTCTTTCGTACGTCTTGGCTTCATTGTACGCCTTTCGAATGCTCCTCTTACTGTACCCTCTGTCTACCAAACGGCTGCTCAGTTCCCTTGCGCTTATTTGAGAGAATATGTGGTCACCTTACCATCATACGTCAGAGACACTATGGAGGTACTCACCAAACTCCAAGATATCGTGCTTAATAAAAACTCATGGATTATAACCTGCGATGTGGAGAGTTTATACACCAGCATCCACCATCAACATGGTGTGGAAGCAGTCAAGTACTTCCTACAGATGGGCATTGATAGCGAATTTAATGACTTTCTGATACAGTTATTAAAATTCGTACTAACCAAAAATTACTTCGTGTGCAACGAAGGCTTCTACCTCCAGGTACGGGGGACTGCGATGGGGAGCACTTGTGCCCCCACGTATGCGAACCTGTACCTGGGGTGGTGGGAGCGGGAAGTCGTCTTTAACGAAACCAACGAGAAATACACTGACCATATTCTACTATGGTTAAGATACATAGACGACCTCCTGATCCTGTGGGAGGGTGATAAAGATCTCTTTATAGAAATGATGGACATGCTCAATGACAATCCCCTCAATCTGCGTCTGACTTATGAGATCAGTCAGAAGGGAGTCAATTATCTCGATCTCCATATTTCTGTTAAGGAGGACGGCTCACTCCATACTGATCTGTACCGTAAACCTACATCTACCAATTCACTACTACACAACTCCAGCTCACACTTTCCCCCAGTGATCAAAGGCCTACCCAAAGGTGAATTCCTGAGAATGAAACGCAATTGCTCCGATGATATGACATACCAACGTAGAGCAAGGGAACTGAGCAGCCGTTTGGTAGACAGAGGGTACAGTAAGAGGAGCATTCGAAAGGCGTACAATGAAGCCAAGACGTACGAAAGAGATAAACTCCTGATACCCAAGAAGAAAGAGCCCTCTCAATCAAGGGAACCAATAAGATTCATAGGAACATTCTGTAAGGAATGGAAGCAGGTGCAGGGCATCCTTGATAAACACCTACACATACTGAGAACTGATCAAGATCTGGCCAGAGTACTTGAAGACAGGGTACAAATGAGCTGGCGACGGAGCCATAACTTACGGGACACTCTTGTTCAAAGCCATTTAGACAAACCAACAAGAATATCACGGCAGAAATTGGGGTCATATAAATGTGGAACATGCAAAGCTTGCAGCCACATGGTTCCCAAACAACAGTACGTGGACAAATACAATCACACCTGGAAAATTAAAGACTACATTACCTGCGACACAGCAGGAGTGGTGTACCATTTGGAATGTCCTTGTAACAAGATCTACATAGGGAAAACCATCAGGCCCCTCAAGAAAAGAATTCTTGAACACATCTCCAGCATTAAAAATGCGGAAAGAGACAGAACAGCCATGAAAACGTTAACCCCTGTTGCCCGTCACTTTTATAGGTACCATCAAAGCAAACCTGTGGGCCTCAAAGCCTTTGGCATGCTGAGGGTTAACATGGGGATTAGAAGAGGAGATTTAGACGCCGAACTCTTGAGACAAGAAACAAAACTCATTTTTATGATGGGCACCATGTCTCCCATAGGCCTCAACGAAGAAAACAGTTATGCTGCATTCCTTTAGACCCCCCAATTTGAGAGTATTACGTATTCTACCTCTCAATAATCAGGGGATTCTTTATCATGTCTATATTCATCAATGTCACCTGTTTGATAGACAAAATCTATCCAGGATGACCAACTGCTCCGCACAACCTCTTATGAGGGTCACCTTTATATTATGACACGTTCTTCTATTTTCCTATATCTTCACCTTCATACTTACCTTTCTTGTGATATACTCAGTTACCACCTTGACTGGTAACAACCATCACTTACATTTTTACTTACCTTTTTTGGCATATTTAAGCCACCACTAATTCTGATAGGGATTATCACTCTCATCACTTTTTCAGGGTTTGATGTTTATGTGCAGTGATACACAGCATGTTCCCCCTTTTTTTCTTCCTCCCCAAATCCCTACACTATATCACCTCATTATAAAACAAAATCTGTCTCATAACAGATTTCACACATGCGAATCTCCAATTGACACCTACCTATGAACTGTGTTCAGACATGAACTTCACACTTTTTTATCGTTTAAAAGCCAGATCACTGACAGACTAGCATTTTGATCACGCATATCTGCATATATATTGGGTCTTTACACCATTTATTTGTTTATTTCATTATTGTGTTATTACACTAAAGAAACACACATCGGAGTTCATCACTATTTAATATAATTCATTTATTATTTTCTCTCATGCATTGATGTGACAGTCTTAGAAGTGCATATTGATAACCTTTGAGGCCATCTGTTATAGGCCATATGAAATTCAGGTCTGCAATATTTCAGTTACAGGATCAGAACATCTGTTAATATGGCTGTCCCTCCTATTCCCAAACTATATGCAATACCTAGGTTAATTTCCATGGGTACCCAGGTTAAATAGTCTCTGAATATACCGAACATAACATGTAATCTGAATATCCAGGTCAAAATTTATGACCACATACAACTGATCCGGTATGAGTGACATATGGGGACCTGTACTCTGTTCGCACCTGTATAATTTGAGACCATCTATGGACAAATGACACCGTCTCTGAGCTCTCACCTTTACTTTCTGCCTCACATGATTACAATCTGACAGGGCCAGTGCCGATAGTGGGCGGGCGAGATAGTGGGCGGGCCAGATACGATCACACACGACTCGGATTGGTATGACAGCAATGACGCTGTACGTCTTAACCAATAGAGCAAGAGATCTGTTGCCAGGACAACCACCTTTTGTTTACAATGTACACTTGACTTTAGGACGGACGTCCGGCGCGATCCTGATTAAAATAGTAATGACGCTGTATGCCTTCACCGATAGAGCAGGATGTTTGCTTGCCGGGACAACCGCGCGATGTTTTCAACAGGCGCCAGCAGCGGTCATATTCGCCTCTTCACTACACGCCATTCTGGTTGGCATGACAACACTAGTGACGCCGGAACACGCGAGTCCACGTCTAGGGGCTCGCGTGCCCAAGCGACACCTGATAGGACGCAAAACCCCGGACACGCTTCCGGGGGTGCGTCCGCAGTACTTCACACCGATTGGGGCAGATTATAACCCCACCGGTATAAAAACCCTTTGGACCAGGGACCTGATTGGCCCTGAGGAAGCTAACATCTGCGAAGCGCGTGCCGGCTAGCGGTGCGCAGGCAGACATTCGCAGTTTATTATTTTCTATACTAATGTATTTTGATTTTGTGTGTTAACCAGTGACCAGCTGCGATACCCCCAGATACATGGTCACGGTCCCAGCAGTCGGAGGCGGCTCCCCTGGGACGAGTGCAGATAGTTACTTTGCCAGCGTGACTATACATGAAGAGATCTGAAGAGCGTTTTCACGCTAAGATCCAATACACACTGGGCAATTAATACTACGGCACTCACCGGTACGGAGGGCGATACAGACTCCAGTGTTCATATACACACTGAGACTGCGCTTATAACAGATCACCCTGCCCAGCGTGTCCAGTTATTAGGAGGCGGCTCCATCTGGACACCCTAGCGGTGTAGTGACACTCTCATAGCAATATATATGCAGAGGGATCCACTTACCGTTTCTCACTGCATTTATAAGAGGTGCGCATCTGTAAAGGGATTCTCCCATTTTTTGGAGTTAGAACGAGAGGTTCACTCACGCATCTAATGAGTATTATTGTAATGCGTGGAGATCCCCATTTGCCCCTCTAGTAATGTTATCTAACCACATTGTTAGACGCAGTCTCAAAACAAATATGATCACATTGGTCACTGAAGAGCTTATTTAAGAGGCTTTTTCTTAAAAAAACCCGCTCTTATACTTGTATTTTTGGTTTAGCAGAATAAATTTCTGTCTTAACCAGACACACAAATCCAGTATTACACCAAAAACACCTTGTTACAAACTGTCTGCCTGCCACCTTGGTTTTAATTGTGTTAAACCCCACCTTTGTTTGTTATTATATGTTCTTATTTTATCTCGCAGTTCTTTAATAAATTAATAAAAGTTAAATTTTAATTGTCTGAGGTGCACCGTCATAGGACATCCTTTTTTTCTGCCTTTTCCTACCAATTCTCATGTCCGTAGGTAGCACACCCCCATTGCTCTGATATGTTAAATAGAGTATGTACAAATTAGGGGGTCCTTTCCAATTTATTCTGAGTCTAGTGCGACCAACACAAACAAACTCCCTGTATCTGCAAACCGCGTGGTGAAGTAAACTCACCTTCCAGCTGGTCAGCACAGACCATTAGACAAATTGTAGACTAGATCTCCAATAACATTTTTTCAACCATTAACAGTATCGATACTATAAGGTACTGCACAATCAGATCCTATCCAATAGGGTACCGGTATTTTTATCATACATACCACCCAATCGACAACATGTCTAATCCAGAAATCACTATACCCACTTTCAGCCTTAGCCAAGAACTTACAAATAGACAACTTAATCTCCAGAAATGTATGGATTCCTTACTGGAGAAAGATATATCCCATATCAATACATCCAGAGAAGATTGGCTTAACGATTTACACCAACTCAAATTTGCACTTATTAAGCAATCCAAGACATTCTGGAATAAGATGACTTTTGACAGCTACCTCAAACAGAAAATCACACCACGAGGGTTAAGACCACGAGTGTTCCCCTCTTTTGAGCTGGCAGACGAGATACTGAAAACTGAGTGGGAGAAAACCCTCACACAATGTTCATTTGAACTTATTGGCATCCTCATTAGACATGATGAAATCATGCTAGAAAAACACAATGCAGAGATTGCTAGACTGAGCACCAAGCTCAAGGAATTTGAGGGTCTGGACAAATTCCAGAAAACCTACCATAAATTTAAGCTGGAAATTGAGAATATGGAGAAAGAGATAATAAGCAAGAAAAAGAACAAACTCCAGAGAGACAGGGATGATTTCATGTCTAAAAGAGTATACAGATGGAATATACAGAATCACAGAAAAAATCAATCATCTAATCCTCTGTATGTGAGCAGCACAGATCTTGACTCCTCTGATAATGAGCCAACTCCCAGTACCTCCTCAAAAAACTCTCAGAGACCTTTTTTAGGGATAAGTCCCAAGGATACCAGAGAGCATTTAGGATGGGATACCGCAGGACAAGGAGGGGGAAGAAGAAGGAAAAGACAAATAAGGGACTGGAGAGAGGATCCGAGAGACCATCAGAAATATCGGAAATAACCAACCCAGATTCCCTTAAGATCATTAACCTGTCTGACCATAACCTCAATGAGTTACAGATACAGGTATTACAAAAAGGCCTATCCTTCTCCCCCACCACCTCTTTTAATAGATTCGAGATGGAGAAGGACTTGAACCTTTTCTCTCGGAAACTGCTCATTAAAAAGTTCTTTTGTAATAAAGATGATTCTACTATTACTCCTAACTCATCCAATACTCTGTCCTGCCCAGACTCAGTATGGAGTCCAGAGGAGGAAGAGGCACTGGCTAACCTTGAGAGCCTGCAGGGGGACGACATAACAGATGTTAGTGTCTCAGGCAACACCACTACAGTAGCTCCACCAACTGTAACCCTCAAGAAAAAATCTAGTTTCTATCCACATTTTCAAATTTGTCCAGCTGTCAAAATGTACACCGATTTGGTCAGTCAAGACCTAGACCTGTTAGAAAAAAGCAAACACACTTTCCAATTTGAGGACAACCTCAGCCATCAGGAAAGAGAGGCACTCAAGCTAATTAAAAACTGGGACGACGTCATTATTAAACCGTCGGATAAAGGCGGCAATGTGGTACTCTGGTCCAGATCTATGTATGTAAAAGAACTGGAAAGACAGCTTGGTGACGGCACCTGCTATAAAAAACTCACATTTAACCCAACACAAGACTTCCTTAGTACTTACTCCAAGATGATTGAAGAAGCCCTACACATAGGGACTATTACAAAATCTCAATCAGACTTCCTACAGGTCAGACATGTCAGAATACCCACCCTCTATCTCTTGCCCAAAGTCCATAAAAATGACAAGATACCGCCAGGGAGGCCCATAGTGTCTGGCATAGGCGGCCTCACAGAAAAGGCCAGCCAATTTGTTGACGCTTATTTGAGAGAATATGTGGTCACCTTACCATCATACGTCAGAGACACTATGGAGGTACTCACCAAACTCCAAGATATCGTGCTTAATAAAAACTCATGGATTATAACCTGCGATGTGGAGAGTTTATACACCAGCATCCACCATCAACATGGTGTGGAAGCAGTCAAGTACTTCCTACAGATGGGCATTGATAGCGAATTTAATGACTTTCTGATACAGTTATTAAAATTCGTACTAACCAAAAATTACTTCGTGTGCAACGAAGGCTTCTACCTCCAGGTACGGGGGACTGCGATGGGGAGCACTTGTGCCCCCACGTATGCGAACCTGTACCTGGGGTGGTGGGAGCGGGAAGTCGTCTTTAACGAAACCAACGAGAAATACACTGACCATATTCTACTATGGTTAAGATACATAGACGACCTCCTGATCCTGTGGGAGGGTGATAAAGATCTCTTTATAGAAATGATGGACATGCTCAATGACAATCCCCTCAATCTGCGTCTGACTTATGAGATCAGTCAGAAGGGAGTCAATTATCTCGATCTCCATATTTCTGTTAAGGAGGACGGCTCACTCCATACTGATCTGTACCGTAAACCTACATCTACCAATTCACTACTACACAACTCCAGCTCACACTTTCCCCCAGTGATCAAAGGCCTACCCAAAGGTGAATTCCTGAGAATGAAACGCAATTGCTCCGATGATATGACATACCAACGTAGAGCAAGGGAACTGAGCAGCCGTTTGGTAGACAGAGGGTACAGTAAGAGGAGCATTCGAAAGGCGTACAATGAAGCCAAGACGTACGAAAGAGATAAACTCCTGATACCCAAGAAGAAAGAGCCCTCTCAATCAAGGGAACCAATAAGATTCATAGGAACATTCTGTAAGGAATGGAAGCAGGTGCAGGGCATCCTTGATAAACACCTACACATACTGAGAACTGATCAAGATCTGGCCAGAGTACTTGAAGACAGGGTACAAATGAGCTGGCGACGGAGCCATAACTTACGGGACACTCTTGTTCAAAGCCATTTAGACAAACCAACAAGAATATCACGGCAGAAATTGGGGTCATATAAATGTGGAACATGCAAAGCTTGCAGCCACATGGTTCCCAAACAACAGTACGTGGACAAATACAATCACACCTGGAAAATTAAAGACTACATTACCTGCGACACAGCAGGAGTGGTGTACCATTTGGAATGTCCTTGTAACAAGATCTACATAGGGAAAACCATCAGGCCCCTCAAGAAAAGAATTCTTGAACACATCTCCAGCATTAAAAATGCGGAAAGAGACAGAACAGCCATGAAAACGTTAACCCCTGTTGCCCGTCACTTTTATAGGTACCATCAAAGCAAACCTGTGGGCCTCAAAGCCTTTGGCATGCTGAGGGTTAACATGGGGATTAGAAGAGGAGATTTAGACGCCGAACTCTTGAGACAAGAAACAAAACTCATTTTTATGATGGGCACCATGTCTCCCATAGGCCTCAACGAAGAAAACAGTTATGCTGCATTCCTTTAGACCCCCCAATTTGAGAGTATTACGTATTCTACCTCTCAATAATCAGGGGATTCTTTATCATGTCTATATTCATCAATGTCACCTGTTTGATAGACAAAATCTATCCAGGATGACCAACTGCTCCGCACAACCTCTTATGAGGGTCACCTTTATATTATGACACGTTCTTCTATTTTCCTATATCTTCACCTTCATACTTACCTTTCTTGTGATATACTCAGTTACCACCTTGACTGGTAACAACCATCACTTACATTTTTACTTACCTTTTTTGGCATATTTAAGCCACCACTAATTCTGATAGGGATTATCACTCTCATCACTTTTTCAGGGTTTGATGTTTATGTGCAGTGATACACAGCATGTTCCCCCTTTTTTTCTTCCTCCCCAAATCCCTACACTATATCACCTCATTATAAAACAAAATCTGTCTCATAACAGATTTCACACATGCGAATCTCCAATTGACACCTACCTATGAACTGTGTTCAGACATGAACTTCACACTTTTTTATCGTTTAAAAGCCAGATCACTGACAGACTAGCATTTTGATCACGCATATCTGCATATATATTGGGTCTTTACACCATTTATTTGTTTATTTCATTATTGTGTTATTACACTAAAGAAACACACATCGGAGTTCATCACTATTTAATATAATTCATTTATTATTTTCTCTCATGCATTGATGTGACAGTCTTAGAAGTGCATATTGATAACCTTTGAGGCCATCTGTTATAGGCCATATGAAATTCAGGTCTGCAATATTTCAGTTACAGGATCAGAACATCTGTTAATATGGCTGTCCCTCCTATTCCCAAACTATATGCAATACCTAGGTTAATTTCCATGGGTACCCAGGTTAAATAGTCTCTGAATATACCGAACATAACATGTAATCTGAATATCCAGGTCAAAATTTATGACCACATACAACTGATCCGGTATGAGTGACATATGGGGACCTGTACTCTGTTCGCACCTGTATAATTTGAGACCATCTATGGACAAATGACACCGTCTCTGAGCTCTCACCTTTACTTTCTGCCTCACATGATTACAATCTGACAGGGCCAGTGCCGATAGTGGGCGGGCGAGATAGTGGGCGGGCCAGATACGATCACACACGACTCGGATTGGTATGACAGCAATGACGCTGTACGTCTTAACCAATAGAGCAAGAGATCTGTTGCCAGGACAACCACCTTTTGTTTACAATGTACACTTGACTTTAGGACGGACGTCCGGCGCGATCCTGATTAAAATAGTAATGACGCTGTATGCCTTCACCGATAGAGCAGGATGTTTGCTTGCCGGGACAACCGCGCGATGTTTTCAACAGGCGCCAGCAGCGGTCATATTCGCCTCTTCACTACACGCCATTCTGGTTGGCATGACAACACTAGTGACGCCGGAACACGCGAGTCCACGTCTAGGGGCTCGCGTGCCCAAGCGACACCTGATAGGACGCAAAACCCCGGACACGCTTCCGGGGGTGCGTCCGCAGTACTTCACACCGATTGGGGCAGATTATAACCCCACCGGTATAAAAACCCTTTGGACCAGGGACCTGATTGGCCCTGAGGAAGCTAACATCTGCGAAGCGCGTGCCGGCTAGCGGTGCGCAGGCAGACATTCGCAGTTTATTATTTTCTATACTAATGTATTTTGATTTTGTGTGTTAACCAGTGACCAGCTGCGATACCCCCAGATACATGGTCACGGTCCCAGCAGTCGGAGGCGGCTCCCCTGGGACGAGTGCAGATAGTTACTTTGCCAGCGTGACTATACATGAAGAGATCTGAAGAGCGTTTTCACGCTAAGATCCAATACACACTGGGCAATTAATACTACGGCACTCACCGGTACGGAGGGCGATACAGACTCCAGTGTTCATATACACACTGAGACTGCGCTTATAACAGATCACCCTGCCCAGCGTGTCCAGTTATTAGGAGGCGGCTCCATCTGGACACCCTAGCGGTGTAGTGACACTCTCATAGCAATATATATGCAGAGGGATCCACTTACCGTTTCTCACTGCATTTATAAGAGGTGCGCATCTGTAAAGGGATTCTCCCATTTTTTGGAGTTAGAACGAGAGGTTCACTCACGCATCTAATGAGTATTATTGTAATGCGTGGAGATCCCCATTTGCCCCTCTAGTAATGTTATCTAACCACATTGTTAGACGCAGTCTCAAAACAAATATGATCACATTGGTCACTGAAGAGCTTATTTAAGAGGCTTTTTCTTAAAAAAACCCGCTCTTATACTTGTATTTTTGGTTTAGCAGAATAAATTTCTGTCTTAACCAGACACACAAATCCAGTATTACACCAAAAACACCTTGTTACAAACTGTCTGCCTGCCACCTTGGTTTTAATTGTGTTAAACCCCACCTTTGTTTGTTATTATATGTTCTTATTTTATCTCGCAGTTCTTTAATAAATTAATAAAAGTTAAATTTTAATTGTCTGAGGTGCACCGTCATAGGACATCCTTTTTTTCTGCCTTTTCCTACCAATTCTCATGTCCGTAGGTAGCACACCCCCATTGCTCTGATATGTTAAATAGAGTATGTACAAATTAGGGGGTCCTTTCCAATTTATTCTGAGTCTAGTGCGACCAACACAAACAAACTCCCTGTATCTGCCATGTTAAAGTGTACAGTTTACGCAATAAATTGTGAAAAAACATATACGTGTACATAGAAGTACAATAAAAAAATGAAAGTAGGATTAAAAAATAAGTTCTGATTCAAACTGATAATTGTTTGGATGGGGGTGGGTTTCGAAACAAATCTATAGGTGAGAGGGGTATGGATATTGTGGGCATAATTGGTGTTTGGTACACCTACAGGGGGTCCTCAATTGATGGGATTTTCAGTACAATGTCACGGTCACAGTGTCACCATAGCGGGATTCCCAATTGGGGTCCAGGTGGTCTTTCAGGGACCCTTTACAATCCCGTAGGTCTCTCCTCCTTGAGCCTATAGTCTCCCTTAATGATAGTCAATCACTGAGGGAGTCCGTAGGCTCCAGGAGAAGAGACCAACGGGATTGTAAAGGGACCCCTAAAAGACCACCTGAACCCCAATTGGAAATACCCCTATGGTGACACTGAAGTGAACATTTCTCATCAACTGGGGACCCCTGTGGGTGTATAAAACACTAATTATGCCCACAATATCCATACCCCCTCCACCTATAGATTTGTTTCGCAACCCACCCCATCCAAACAATTATCAGTTTGAATCATAGTTTATTTTTTAATCCTACTTTCATTTCTTGATTGTACTTCTATGTACACATATTTATTTCACAATTTATTGAGTAAATTGTTCACTATAACGTGACAAATCTTCATCTCAGTCTTATTCTTCAACTTCTTACACTCATAACTTCAAACAAATACATGCAACACTCATGCCCATCGACCAAACATTATCTAACTGACTAACAGGGTGAGTGCAGTGTACCCACTTTGTATTGATCAACGGGTGCATTGGCCAGGACAAAGATTTCTCAGTGCAACTGGCCGGGGTGCGCAGAGATGGATATGGGAAAAAAAAGAAAAGCCGGTACATTAGGTACAGTTTTTATTAGCCGGTACAGACTGTTAAATAAACGGCAATTTATTTTTTTATGTGTTTGTGTGTGTTACTGTTTTTGTGTGTGTGATGTAGTGTATGTGGTTGTGTGTGTTGTGTTGTATGTGTCTGACCAATGCGTAAGTGTGTGAGGTGTGCTATGTATATACAGTATGCGTATGTGTGTGTTGAGCCTTTGTGTATCTGTGCAGTGTTTAAGTATGTGTTTTGTGTGTTGTACTGTTTTTTGGGTGTGGGTGGTGAATGTGGCTGTGTGTTGCGCTGTTAGAGGTATGTTATGTATGTGTGTGTTGTGTGTATCTGCCCAATGTGTAAGTGCGTACGGTGTGCTACGTATAAATGTGTGTGCGTGTGTGTAGTGCGCTGTGTGTATCAGTGCAATGTTTGTGTGTGTTCTTTGTATTGTACTGTTTTTGGGTGCGTGTTGTAGTGAATGTGGGTGTGTGTTGTACCATGAGTGGTGTGTAATGTGTGTTGTGTTATGTGTATCTGCTGACTGTGAGGTGCGCTACATATATATGTGCATGTAGTGTGCTGTGCATATCCTGACAATGCTTAAGTGTGTGTGTTCTGTGTGTTTCTGTATCTGCACAATGTTTAAGTGTGTGTGTTCTGTGTGTTTGTTGTACTGTTTTTGGGTGTGTGTTGTAGTGTATATGGGTTTGTGTTGTACTGCATGTGGTGTGTTATGTGTATGTTTTGTTGTGTGTATCTGTCCAATGTGAAAGTGTGTGAGGTGCGCTACCTATATATATGTGTGTTGTGTGCATACGTGGTGTACTGTGTGTGTGTGCGTGTACAATATGTACGTGTGTGTGATGTGTGGTCTATTTATATCCTCAGTTATTCCTAATTGTTTAAAGCCTTCACCATAATGTTAGAATATGTCATGCATACTCAATGACAGCAATGATATCAGGTGTGGAGTTGTTCCTTCAACAACGGTTTCCCCGGCCGTCAATCTTTTCCCCAGATCATCAATGAAGGCAAATTAAAACATGGGGCGAAATGTAATAGGGTGCGATTTTTTAGACAAAAAAAAATCGCACCAAATCGCACTTTTAAAAATTTCTCGGCTCCTGATTGGCCGCTAGGCGGCCAATGGAATCATTCTAGGAGAGGCGCGGAAGATGAAACATCTCTGCGCCTCTCCAGTCCGTGAGCGGGTACCAGCCGTGAGCAGCGCGTCTGCTGGAGAAGATGCCGAGGTCGTCGCCGAGGACCAGGTGAGTAGGATTTCCTTCCTTAGGTACCCCTTTTGGACTACTTCGGATCCTGGACCCCGGAGACATCAGCCCTGGAGCCCAGGACCCCGGACCAGCCCCGGAACCAGGACCAAGGCCCTGGAACCGGACTCTTCTGCCCTGGAGCCTCGGACCCCGGACCCAGGATCCAGGGACCGACCTACGAGCTCAAGGTAGGTAAGTATCAGTATGTGTGTGTTATGTATGTATTAAACTTTTATTTTTCAGGGTGTCAGTGTGTTTTATTTAACTATTTTTTGTACTGTAGAACTACAAGTGCCAGCGGGCCCTTTAATGCCCCGCATGCTGGAACTTGTGGTTCTCCAAGTCCCAGCATGCGGGGTAGGCTAGCTGGGACTCATAGTTCTACAGTAGATGACAATAGTTTTTATTCTTTTTTTTACACTTTGCATCAGCCCAATGCCCACCGCCCAGGGGCATCAGGACTTTCAGCATGGGCTGGTAAGTCCTGGAGGGGGGACCCCTTCATTGGGGGGGTCCCCACTTCCCCAGGACCAGTGTTGCAAGTAAGGGGGTACGGCGTGGTACGGAGTACCTGTAAGAAATATGTTGCAGGTTTTATTTTGTCTAAATATAATGCATCCACAGCCCGCCCACCCAGTGTTATGATTGGTGCTGTATGCAGCTACTGCTGATTTAGCCTGTCACACTGACAGGCATCAGCGGCGCCGACAGCATGAAGAGCAGGCTCCACAATTGTAAGCACAAGCTGCCCGGCTCTCCCCCAAGCAAGAGCCAACCCACCCCCAGTCATTCCCTGTTTCTCATTCCCTGTCTCCTGATGCCACACCACTATTGTCATTTAGTCACTCCTCTAGCTTTGTGTGACCACGCCCCCTCATGACACATTACCACGCCCATTTTTGGTGGAGGCCATCAGTACCACCAAGAAAAAAAATCTACTTGCACCACTGCCCAGGACCCCTGCCCATGCTGACCAGCCACGGGGATAATGCTTTGGCCGCGGGACCTTATATAATAAGTGTCCCCCGGCTGTGGCATTACCCTGCTGGCTGGTTGGGTCTGGTGCTGGTTCTTAAAATACGGGGGACCCCTAGTCATTTTGTCCCCCGTATTTTGGGAACCAGCGCTGGACCTTGAGCCTGTTGCTGATTTCATTAAATCAAGGGAACCCCTATTTGTTTGTCCCTCTGATTTTATGATACCAGCACTGGCTTTTTGAGCCCGGGGCTGGATATGCTTAGGAGGGGGACCGCACGCCGTTTTTTTTTTTTTTTACTATTTTTTTACAACAGAACCATGCACAGATCTCAATGATCTGTGCATGTTTCTGATAAAATCGCCAGGCAGAACCTGGTCTATTTTTTATTAGCGATTTTTAGTAACCTTTACTAAAAATCGCAACCCATTAAATATGCGAGTTCTATCCTTTTTAATGGGAAAACATCTGGATGCAATTTTTAGTCTAACTAAAAATCGCACCTTTAAAAAATGCAATTTTTGCCGCAAATCGCACCCTATAAAATATGCGATTTTCGGGAAATGCCCGAAAACGGCATATTTTGCGGAAAAAAACGCAAAAAAAAAAACGCCTCCCATTACATTTCGCCCTCGGCGCAACCGTTTTAAGGCTGCAGTAGGAAAGTGCCAGAGTTGAAATACCGTTTAAAGTTAAATGGTATTTTAACCCGTTAAAATAACGTTTAAGAGGCAGTGGGAATGCCTCTTAAACTTTATTTAGCCTCCAGGCAGTCTCAGTGCCTGATGAGAACTAGTAGTTCTCACTTTGTGCATGTGTAATGAGTGCACATGCATAATAATAAGCTGCTCATTACATATGCACATATGTAATGAGAGGCTCATTATTATGCACGTGCACTCATTACATATACGCAAAGTGAGAACTACTAGTTCTCATCAGGCACTGGGACTGCCTGGACCCCGCATGGACCCCCGCTGCCTCCCCACTGCCCTGCATCCCCGTGCAGGTAAGTACAAGGGGAGGGGAGGTGGGGGCACAGGGCAGGTACGGGGGGTTAGGCAGAGCCAGATTAAGGTCTAAATGGGCCTGGAGCTGAATGATCAAGGCCTATTATGCGCAATAATAGGGTTGTGGCCAGAACCTAATAATGTGGGAGGTGTGACCAGTGTTCTGTTTGGGTGGTCTGCTCATGGGTGTGTCTGTATTTGTGTAAATACTTTCAACTAATTATATATGCCTGGAAAAAGGCAGGGGGCTGGCATAGGAAAAATGCAGGGAGATATATTGGCGGGTGCCCTCCAAAGGTGCACTAGCAGGACGTCAATGTCCTAAGATACTTGCGGGGTGAGGCGGCACTCCAGTCATAAAAAAAATACTGAAAGCCGAAACTTGGTAGACAACATTTCAGCACCTTTTATGTGGTCACCTAAGTTTACCAAACCATATACCCCTTTTACAAATCATGCAACACAATAGTAACCCCCTTATACTGTACTTGTCTCTTACACATTATGCCACATGGAATGAGCCAAAATTCACACTATGGCACACAGATTGAGTCACAATTCACGTTATGCCACACAGATTAAGCCAACATTCACATTTTGCCACTGGATTGAGCCAAAATACACACTATACCATGCATGTCCAAACAGTGGCCCTTCAGCTGTAACTACACGTCTCAGCATGCCTTGACGTAGTTTTAGCATTCCCTAATAGCAAAACTGTGGCAATGCATGATGGGACTTGTAGTTTCACAACAGCTGGAGGGCCATAGTTTGGACATGCCTGCACTATGCCAAACAGATTGAGCAATAATGCACAATATGCTTCATAAATAGGTGTATTGGTGCGCATTAAAAATTTACACCATAATGCCCATTACATGTTAAGCCTCACACCATAATCTCCATTATGTATTATGCCAAACACCATAATGCCTATTAAAATTTATGCTACATACAGATGGGTCTTGTCCCATCTTTGCAGGGGATGGCGCTGGCGTCGCCAGCCGCCATCCCCCGCCAGCGCCATGGCGATGGTGAGAAGGGGACGCGCGCGTCCCCTTCCGACGGCGCTACTATCCGTTCCCCCGGGTCCCCGCCGGCTTGCCGGCGGTAACCCGGGGTCCCCGCCGCCTGCCCGCACCCCCCCTAACCCCCCCTAACCCTGTCCGTCTCCCTGAGGCGGAGACGGACAGGGTTTCCGTCGCGCTAGCGACGGAGACTGAGACGCGCGTGAGACGCACGCGCGTCTCAGTCTCCTCGCTGGCGAGGCTGCTGGCGGGTCGCCAGCGCGTACGTTCTGGCGACCCGCCAGCAAGGATGTAGTACAGCACATACTGTAAGTGTTGCTTACCTACATGTTCATTGCCAGGGGTTCCATGTTCATTGCCAGGGGTTCCATGCTCATTGCCAGGGGTTCCATGCTTGTTACCATGTGGGATTACATGCTCATTGCCAAGGGGGAATACATGCTCGTGGTAACTGGGGGACAGCCGCCGCCAGGCAGAAATGACAGCCATTGACAGCCGGGCAGAGAGCAGGGGGCTGCCCGGCTGTATTCAGAGCACTGCTATTTGAAATAATACCCCTTTCCAGGGCTATTTTTGTGCAGGCTCCAGCAGGAACTGTGGCCCTTATTCTAGTTCACTGTTTCTGACAAAATATTCCTCAGATGGACAAAACCATGTGCACTGCAGGTGAGGCAGGTATTACTTGTGCAGAGAGAATTAGATTTGGGTGGGGTTTTACACCTGCCTCACCTGCAGTGCACATGGTTTTGTCCATCTAAGAAATATTTTGTCAGAAAGTGAACTAGAATAAGGGCCACAGTTCCTGCTGGAGCCTGCACAAAAATAGCCCTGCCCCTTTCACACCAGAAAATGCAGGGATTTACCCAGGAATATGGTCCCAGGATCATGCAGGGACATTCCCGGAATGGCCCCTTTTTCACCAGCCTAGTCCCTGCATTTTCTGGTGTGAGGGGGAGAGAAAACCATCCGCCCCCTTTAAACAACCAGCTATATCTTCGGAACAAACTGACCCATTTACATGTAGGCTTCGGATGATTTTGGTCCCGTGAAACTGGACCATTTGGTTCCAGAGAAATCTGTCCTCAAACAACATGAACAGCTATGAAATTACATTTCAGAAATGAAAAAATTGGTTTACCGGCAATATCTCTATAACCAAGGAACCCATATGGACCAGGAATCAGATTGAAGGCCCAGCGATTTGAGTTCCACTGAGATCAACCTCGAGCTTCTGTGATGCCGGAGGGGGAACTGGCAGCCGTTGGAACCGGGTGGAGGTTGGAATAAGCAGGTCCCATGTTATCCTATGGGGAAAATGTTCCAGGTTTGCCTGGCGGTATCTCCGGTTCCCGGGGGGCTAGCGACGTGGGGCTGGGCTCGTTGGAAAGCCCTGGCCCTCAGCTACAAAATGGGCCTATTTGGAGAGTGGGCCTGGAGCTGTAGCTCCATCAGGCCCATTGTTAATCCGGCCCTGGGGTTAGGCACTCTTTACACTTGGGGGGGGGGGGGGGGGATTAGGCACTCTTTACACTGGGGGGGTTAGGCACTCTACATTTTACAAGGTTCACTGCAATGGGAATGGTACTTAAATGGTATTTAAAATGGTAATCTGCTGCAGTGGGAATGTTAATACCGTGGGAAAGTGCCAGAGTTGAAATACCGTTTAAAGTTAAATGGTATTTTAACCCATTAAAATAGCGTTTAAGAGGCAGTGGGAATGCCTCTTAAACTTTATTTAGCCTCCAGGCAGTCTCAGTGCCTGATGAGAACTAGTAGTTCTCACTTTGTGCATGTGTAATGAGTGCACATGCATAATAATAAGCCGCTCATTACATATGTGCATATGTAATGAGAGGCTCATTAATATGCACGTGCACTCATTACATATGCGCAAAGTGAGAACTACTAGTTCTCATCAGGCACTGGGACTGCCTGGACCCCGCATGGACCTTGCATGGACCCCCGCTGCCTCCCCACTGCCCTGCATCCCCGTGCAGGTAAGTACAAGGGGAGGGGAGGTGGGGGCACAGGGCAGGTACGGGGGGTTAGGCACTCTTTACACTTGGGGGGGGGATTAGGCACTCTTTACACTGGGGGGGGGGGGTTAGGCACTCTACATTTTACACGGTTCACTGCAATGGGAATGGTACTTAAATGGTATTTAAAACGGTAATCTGCTGCAGTGGGAATGTTAATACCATTTTAAATACCATTTAAGATTACCAGTACTTTAAACTGGTCTGTAGTGGGGAAGCAGCATAAATGTACATTGTTGGCATTGGGAATATGAAAATATATATATTGGTGGGCATAGAAAAATATATACATTGGTGGGTAGTGGTGCAGCAATGTATATATTGTGGGCAGTCAGCGTGCACAGTGTACCAGTGCATGGTGGGGGTCACCGTGCTGAAACTGTGTCACCTTGTGCATATGAAAAAGTCACTAACAGTCTAAAGCATGAAAGATGGCTGAACGCCGGTGAAGTGGCTGAACGCCGGTGAAGTGGATGAACACCAATAATGCAGCTAATAAGTCAATGATGCAGCTAGGAAGCCGGTATAGCAGTTTGTAATCCGATGGTGCAGCAATTGTGCCGATGATATGGCTGGTTAGCCGATATGGTAGTTTGTTGGCAGAAGGTGTGGAAATTGCGCCAATGTTGCGGCTGGTGAGACAATATTGTGATCCGGCAAAGGAAGATGTGGCGATTGCACCGATGTTGCAGCTGATGAGCCGATATTGAGATCCGGAAATGGAAGATGCGGCGATTGCGCCGATGTTGCGGCTGGTGAGCCGATATTGAGATCCGGGAATGGCAGATGTGGCGATTGCACCGATGTTGCAGCTGGTAAGCAGATATTGAGATCCAGAATGGAAGATGTGGCGATTGCACCATTGTTGCGACTAGTGAGCCAAAATAGTAGCTTGTAAGCTGGAGATGCAGGAACCAGATGGACTCAGCAGAAGCAGGTACACAAACTGGAGACAGCAAGGTGAGGATCACTGCAGGAGGGGTATATGATTTCACCAAACTCCAGATCTTATAGGTGGCACTCCAGCAGAGATGACTACTGGCAGAATCAGGCTATGAATACACTTAGGGCCTTATTCTGATTCGGTCGGTGCAACGTAAGTACGGTCCGTTTCACCGTACATTTCCAGTAAGCGGACGGTGAGCGTAAGTCCGCCCACAAAACATCCGCATACGGACGGTCACAAACACTGACAAAGGGGAGTGGTGTACACTTGAGCATACGCCACCGTACACGGACGGATCCCCTCTTAGCCACCGATAACTGGCGTACGCCACCATATACGGATGGGTATCATCCGTTTCCCCACCGACTTCTTGCATATATCTGAGCGTATGCCACATTGCATGGACGGGTCTCGCTTTTTTTCAATGGAAAACTCAGCGTCCGTGCACAGTGGCATACCCTTCGCATATATGGCACTGGAAATCTTGACTTTCAAATATAATTAAGACAATTAATTATTATTTATTCAATAATTGTTTGATATTAACTCAATTGTCTACCTTAATAAACACCCTAATAAAACAACATTTTAACCCTCATTACATTTTAATCACTATCTATGTGTCCCCACATTGCTTTTACTTTTAAAAAAGTTATGTTGGTGTTACAGTGAAAAAGTTGACACATGTCGACTTCTGTAAATTGAGTGTCCTGCTTTTTAAAGTATATAAAAACACTTACTGAATGGGTGTAGATGGTTATAAACTAACTACCTTGCCATATATAAGCAGGTCTTAGAATGAATGTTACCTACAATTAAACCAACCTTTACATGTAGAGAAGTGTTCAAAGATATGCTTCCATTGTGTTTGAGGGCTGTGTGTGGCTTGCAGGTAGTGAAATAATGGTTTTCACTTAATAGGCTGCAGCATTGCTTATTACATTCAGGTGTATGTGTTTGAGTAGTAATCAGCGTTAATTAGCAGACCCAGGCGTCCGCTCTCATACGGTATCTCTAGGGGTGGTCTGGAGCTATCTTTGGCGTCCGCCTGTTTTTGGGCCAAAAGGCACAGTGCGTTTGCCGATCGAGCGGTTGTAGCACCGTACATTTTTGGTGAACACCCCTGTGTACGCCCTTGTTTACACCCCATTTCCCTCATTATTCCGGCCGCTCCCCTAAAAACGCCCCCATGCCGCCCACAATGTCCGTACTCTTGCGGACAGGTTTTTTCACACGGAGAGACCCGTCCGTGAGCGGTGTGAGGTCGCCGCACCTGCACATTACTAAAGCTACGCATGCACAGATGAAAAAAACCCTGATCTGCCCGTTTACGGTCCCACCGTAGCAAGCAGAATAAGGCCCTTAAGGTGCGTACACACGGGGCAATATGATCACTGGCAATATATTGCTCAGCAATCATATTGCCCCGTGTCCCGTTTTCATCTGCGACCAGAGATGGTCGCAGATGAAAATTTAAACACTGCTGGGTGAAGAGGCAGGGGATGTCGCTGGTCGGAGGAGCATGTTCCTCCGACCAGCGACCATTCAGGGGCTGAAAACGGGAGCGCGCACCCGGCGATTTATCGCTGGTGCACACTCCAATCACTGGCAATATGGTCGCTCAGCGACCATATTCCCAGTGATTTCAGCCCCTATCGCCCCCATGTGTACACAGCATTAGAGTTTACAGCAGGAGACTTTGGACAGTCTAAAGCCCCGTACACACGGGGGAGATATATTGCTCAGCCACATATTGCTAGCAATATATGGCTGAGCAATATATTGCTCAGTTTCTCCTTTTCATCAGTGACCAGAGATGGTTGTTGATGAAAGGTGCCGCAGAGGTAATCATCTGGTCGCAGGAGCAAGCTCCTGCGACCAGCGATTAGAAGGGGGCTGAAAACGGGAGCGCGCACCCAGCGATTTATCGCCGGGGCACACTCCCATCACTGGCAATATGGTCGCCTGCGACCATATTTCCAGTGATTTCAGCCCCAATCGCCCCTGTGTGTACACAGCTTTACTGTTAAGACAGTATAACCAGCACTGAGTTCAGGGCTGGCAGTAACTTAAGGAAGACAAGGCCCAATCATGCAGCTACTAGGGAGTGATTATACATCAAAATCATGTGTGAACCTGCTCTGTGAGCAGACAGCTAATTAATTAGTGAAAACATGATGTAAACACAGAGGGAGGCAGGAAAGACAAGTTTATCTGCAAGCAAACAGATCAGTGTTTCAAGCCATCTCCCATAGCAACAAACAATACAGACCTGCCAGCAAGATGATCCACTACCTGCGGATCCTAACAGTACCCCTCCCCCCCTTGATGCTGGGTTGAAGAACCCCTAGCATACAGTTTAAATGAGAACTCATGAAAGAACGCCTTCTTCAGCCTGGGGGCATGTAAGTTACCTTCCGCAAACCAAGAGAGCTCTTCAGGTCCATAACTCTTCCAGTGCACCAGGAACTGGGGGTGACCCCTTGAGAGTCTAGAATCCAGGACCCTCTCAATCACAAACTCGTCTTGGCCTTGAACCTCTACTGGTCCAGGTCTGGAAGCCTGAGAACTCCCAAATTTGTTAGAGGTGGAGACTGCCTTTAGAAGGGAGCAGTGGAAGGAGTTGATAATCTTAAGAGAGGCTGGAAGCTGAAGTTTGAAGGTGACTGTATTGACCCGTGATATAATGCGGAAGGGGCCAATGAACTTAGGACTGAGTTTCCGTGTGGGCTTATGCAATCTAATTTCTCTGGTAGAGAGCCAAACCAGATCTCCTCTACGAAAGGTGCATGGTATCCTACATCTGTCAGCAATCTCTTTGGCCCAGACTGAAGCCTTGCGAAGGTTGGAATGGACCTTACTCCAGATGAGTCGGAACTTGGATATCAAGGGAGGATCTGCAGCTGTGATTAAGCTTGCTTCAAAGGAGTTCGCCCTGGGATGTTGCCCAAAAACACAAAAGAATGGAGATATAGCTGAAGCTGAGTGGCAGGCATTGTTATATGCAAATTCCGCTAAGGGCAGATGTGATACCCAGTCATTTTGGCACTTGGAGATGTGAAACTGTAAGTACTGCTCCAGTGTCTGGTTGGCCCGTTCTGTTGGCCCATTAGTTTGTGGGTGATAACCTGAGGAGAGGCTGAGATGTATACCCAGAGCGGAACAAAAGTGTTTCCAGAAAGAGGCAATAAATTGAGTTCCTCTGTCAGAAACAATGTCGTCTGGAAGTTAGTGAATCCGAAAGACATGTTGAATGAACAGACCAGACAGTTCTTTAGCTGATGGAAATTTGGGCAAGGGAACAAAATGGACCATCTTCCTAAACCTATCCCCAATGGTCCAAATCACAGAGCAACCTGTTGAGATGGGAAGCTCCACAATAAAGACCATGGCTATATGGGTCCACGGTCTTTTGGGCACTGATAGTGGCAGAAGGAGGCCCGAAGGAGCGGTACGAGGGGGTCTTATTATGGGCACATGTCTCACAGGCCAGCACAAAGTCACAGACATCTAGCGAGAGAGAGAGAGACAGCCACCAAACAGACAGAGAGAGGAGTTCAATTGTCTTATTGATGCCTGGATGACCAAAAGCCCGTCGGGCATGAAAATCCAACAGAACCTGTTGTCTGAATCTTTCAGGAACAAACAACTGCTAAGGAGGTTTGTCAGAAGGTGATTCTGGTGATCTCTGCCAAACCTCGGGGGAGTGCCAGGTGGAGACAGGAACTAGGCACTATGGGTTCGTCGCGAAGTTCGTCCAGCTGGACAGGTGAGAACCTTCTGGACAAGGCATCCACCTTAACATTTCTGGACCCAGGTCTAAAGGAAATGAAATAATAACGGGTGAAGAATAGTGCCCAATGTGCCTGTCTAGCATTGAGTCTCTTGGCTGCTCCAATGTATGTATGACAGGTTATTGTGGTCTGTAAGGACTGAAATCTGGTGCTTGGCCCCTTCTAGCCAGTGTCTCCAGTCCTCAAATGCCCATTTGATAGCCAGCAATTTACGGTTCCCCACATCATAGTTTCTCTCGGCTGAAGAAAACTTTTGTGAAAAGAAGGCACACGGATGGAGTTTGCCGTCCGTTGGATCCTTCTGGGACAAGACTGCTCCTGCACCGACCTCAGAAGCGTCTTCTTCAACCACAAAAGGGAGATCCGGGTCAGGATGCTCAAGCACCGGAGCACTAATAACCGCCTTCTTGAGATCCTGGAATGAGCGAATTGCTTTGGCAGACCAATGGACGGTGTCGCCATCCTTTTTCGTGAGTTCAATAATGGGTGCAACAATAGAGGAGAATGACCGATGAACCTCCTGTAATAGTTCGCAAAGCCGAGGAAATGTTGGATAGCCTTCAGTGTGGTTGGTTGGACCCAGTCTAGGATTGCCTTAACCTTCTTTGTTTCCATAGCAAACCCGTGGGGAGAAATTACGTATCCTAGGAATGTGACTTGACGTACATGGAATTCAGGAACAAACAAATTGTTGCACCCCTTCAGTGGAACGCACTCCCTCGCTCCATTAGACTCTCCCCGACCTTGCAAAGCTTCAAACGGGCACTGAAAACTCACCTATTCATCTAAGCGTACCCTTCCACTGCATAAACCAGCTGGTTCTCCGACCCCTTGCCTGTTTCCTGTTTACATCCTGCTATCTAACCACCACCCCCTAGCTTGCACCTCTTGTAATCTGTCTGTCTCCCGTTCCTACTAGATTGTAAGCTCCTCCGAGTAGGGCCCTCTTCCCTCCTGTTGTCAAAGCCCACTTCTCTTCACATTTCACTCACAGCTCTCCTTTACTCCAACACTCAGTGACCATCTTCGTCTGCATACTCCTCTCCATCATTGGCCTCAAGCCTCTAGTTGTATGTTGATTGAGTCCTCACTACTTATATCCAAGCTGTAATGTGTATTGATCTGTGGCGCTCTTTATTTGTACTGTATTTTTGTTATTTATTCAATGTTATGCCAAGTTTTGTTTCCCTGTATTGTTCCTTTGTACGGCGCTGCGAAACACTTGTGGCGCCTTATAAATAAAATTATAATAATAATTATAATAATTCACATTTCTCGGCTTTGGCAAAGAGGTGATTCCCCCTGAGTCTCTGTAGAACTTGCACGATGTGATGTTCACTTAAACATGGTGACATAATTTGTATATCGTCCAGATACACTATACCAAACTTTCCCAGGAAGTCCAGGAGGACGTCATTAATGAAGTCTTGAAAGACTGCAGGGGCATTTGCCAGGCTGAAAGGCATTACCAGGTACTCATAGTGCCCAGTATGAGTACTGAATGCTGTCTTCCACTCATCACCGCTCTTTATCCAGACTAGGTTGTATGCACCTCGGAGATCAATCTTTGAGAAGATGGAGGCCTGTCGGAGTTGATCAAAGAGAATGGAGATGAGGGGTAAAGGATACAAATTTTTCACCATGATTTTGTTCAGGTCCCAGTAGTCAATGCAAGGTCTGAGGGAGCCATCCTTCTTCTGTACAAAGAACCCTGCACCTACTGGAGATTTAGATGGCTGAATGAAGCCATTGGCCAGAGCTTCCTTGATGTATTCCTCCATCGCTCGGGTTTCAGGTATGGAAAGCAAATACAACCGACCTTTAGGCAACTTAGCTCCCGGAACCAACTGGATGGCACAATCATATGGGCGGTGTGGAGGCAGGGAGCTGGCCTTCTGCTTGGAGAAGACATCCTGAAAGTCACGATATGGAGATGGCACCGAGCTGACTTCAATGGAAGACCTGGGCTGTACAGCTCTGACTGGGAGGGACAAACAATGGAGATGGCAATTAGGTCCCCACTGAACAATATCTCCTGTGCTCCAATATCTCCAGTCCACAAGAGGATTGTGTGTCTTCAGCCAAGGGAGCCCGAGGACAATGGGAGCCAGTGGACACTGCAGTAACAGAAATTAAATCTTCTCTGAATGTAATAGGCCCACAGAGAACCGGAGTGGCAGAGTCCTAAATCTAACTGTTCTGCTGGAGATATACATTCCATCCAAACCACAGATGGGTATCTCCTCTTCCAGTGAAATGGTGGGCATACCTGCCTGGCAGAAGAATGACAGGTCCATGAAATTTCCAGCAGCTCCGCTGTCTAAGAAGGCTGACACAGAGAGGGAAGCCTGGGGAAATTGGACCATAGCGGGCAGCAGGATGGAGTTATCAGAGGAGATGGAAGCAAGACCCAGGTGTAACTCCTCTCTAACACCTAGGTCCTGTCTTTTCCCAACTTCAGAGGACAATTCTTCAAATTATGCCCTTTTCTACCACAATATAAGCAGAGACTCTGTGCCAGTCTGCAGCATCTCTCCTGTGGTGGCAGGCGGAAGGCACCAATTTGCCAGGGCTCCTCAGAGTTATGAATTGGAGCCCATGCAGCTGATGGAAGAGGAGACTGTACGGGCAGGTTCTGTTCACGCCTTCGTTCCCAGAGTGTCAGCGCAGGGGTATTTTGTGTTCCCGGCTGTGACCGTGGTGGACCAGTGGAGGGCGTTGGAGAGTTGAACGCAGGGGGTTTGATATGAGACATACACGGGAGGATCAGGGCACTGTGAACCAGAGTGTTGGCGGAGACCAGGAACAGGGGCGCGGAGTCTAACCTGCCAGCGGTATTCACCAGGGAGCCCCGCAAGGAGCTTTGGACTTAGCTGCGTCTGACAGGCAGGTCGCGGCCCCCTGCCCTGGCCCTCTGGACGCAGGCTGGGGTGATGACACTTGAACGTGGAGAGTCCCACGAGGGAGGTGCAATCTGGGAATTGCTGAGAGGTGTCGACTTGTGATGTCGACCGTGGTGTCAACAGATGAGGGAAGGCCCCAGGGCACTTGCTGGAAGGATAGGACGAGATGATAAAGTCACTATGAGCACAGCAGGGAGTAGACAACCCCGGAGTCGACAGAGTCTGTCGGCAGTTTTCAGGACCAGGTGGAAAAGTCACTGATGGGCTGAAAAGCCAAATGATGTTTGTAGCGGAACACCGGCTACTCAACTGCAGGGATGGAATCGCAGGAGTCTTCTGGAGATGGAGAGAACCAGGTAGGTATCGCAGGTGCAGGGGTACGCTGGAGATAGAGACACAGGAGAACCTGGGGATCTCAGAGCCTTGGGAACTTCTCTGACACAGGAGATTCTGGGAACAGGTAAGCAACAGCAGGACACTAGGAGAAGGTATCGCTGGAGACTGGATAGCCAGGAGCCTTGGAATTCTCTGTCTCTGGGATAACCACACAGGAAGCAGAAAGAACATTTGTTCAAGGCAAGGAGGACTCTGGGAAGCTGGCTTATATTCCTCCAGGTGATTGCTTGATTGTCTGCAGCTTGCAGCAGCAGGCAGAACCAGGAAGTATGCCTTGGGTTACCTGGGATCATGTGACTGGTGCTGAACTCAGGGAGCTTCACAGGAGTTCTAATCACTGAAAATGCAGAGCAGCTGCAACAGCAGCAGCTAGGAAACAAACAGGCATAGAAACCTCAGGAAATAACTGTGAACCAAGTCAGGTTCATGACAGTACCTCCCCCTTTAGGGGTGGACTCCGAACACCCCAATGAACTTGGCAGGGACGGGAGGATCGGGCCCTTGAGGCTAGGACTCCACTATAGCTTAAGTTGCATCTAGTAAGATAGCCAGGGGCTTTTGGATAGCAACTTGTAGAATTCAATTTAATTTTTTCCTGAGGCAAAACATGGTTTTCATCTTCGGAACAGGTGGACCATCCATCATTGACAAAAACTGATTTTACTGGAATATCTTCCTGGAGAAAAACATGGTCAGGAGGGATAGAACCTCCCGGGAAGGGAGTTTCATCATGAACTGGGTCATAATCAGAATCTGAGTCCAATTCTAATGGACGCATATGATCCTTTCTCTTGGAAGTATCAGTTAGAAAGTCCTGTAAATAATGTAAAGCAGAAGAACCAATACAGATTGCAGACTTTGAATGATCAGTATACTTCTCTTTAGGGACAGAAGTGATGTTAGCTGGTACATCCATGGGACTAGAATTTCTTAAAGGACCTGCAGAAGGACAGAGTGAAATTACACCCATCTTTAAGTCAAGGGACCGGGGTTTAGAAATATCTTTATCTCTGGAGATATGATGACTCTTAATATATGGATCCTGGAGAGCCTGGTCTTGTTCAAGTTTAGATACTCCAGAAAATTGAGAACGCTGATATACACTGGGACAGGCAGAGTCCGGGCTGGAACCGGAACGGACTGAATCCGGACATTCAGATGGTCCATCTTGGACCTGGACTACACAGGGTGTAGACATAATGGCACAGGAAGAAGGCTGACCTGGAGTAAATGGCTTGGGTGCCATTTCTGGAACTGGAGAAACAGATACAGATGTTTTAGAAGTATTATGCATAAGAGCACTGCGGCATTGAGGCTTGTCACCCTTCCTGGATGTACAGAGGTTACAGTCTCTAATAAGGTGACTAGCACTACCACAATAGAAGCATAAGTGGAGCTGTCTGCGACGGTGACGTTCAGCTTCCGAGCATTTGGGATGTGAGTATCTCCTGACTTTGTCTTCACACTGCATGGAAGAGAATGGATTATTTCTAAGTGAGGTAATAACAGGGGATTGTTTCATTGCAGTGGGTCGAGCAGAACTTCTTGCGGTAACTTGTGTACTCTGAAGAATCTCTGGTATTAACATTATTATAGTGGACAGAAGACTTTGCAGCTGTTCCAACAAGCTATGAAAAACACTCAGAGGCTCAGAATCCCTTTGACAAGGGAACTGGGAAATCCGTGGACAATTCATGGGTGACCGGGGACAGGAAACTGGAACAACCGGAGTTGACTTGGAACATGGACTAGAAGTATCCAGGAATTGCTGGAGATCGTCCAAACAGGAAGTGGCAGCAGGTGATGCAAAAAATTTTTGGGCAGTCGACGCAGGAGGTGTCAACGACTGCTGAATAGTGTCCAATCGAGTGGATACTCCCTGGAGACTGTTCGTTATCCACTGCTGAGTGGCTTCTTGGATCTTCATACGGGCGGAGACATCTGGAAGAGCCGCTGGTCCCACACTTGGGTCGTGAGCCGAGTCCATCGGCCTTGAACAAACTGTCAGCGCAGGGGTATTTTGTGTTCCCGGCTGTGACCGTGGTGGATCAGTGGAGGGCGCTGGAGAGTTGAACGCAGGGGGTTTGATATGAGACATACACGGGAGGATCAGGGCACTGTGAACCAGAGTGTTGGCGGAGACCAGGAACAGGGGCGCGGAGTCTAACCTGCCAGCGGTATTCACCAGGGAGCCCCGCAAGGAGCTTTGGACTTAGCTGCGTCTGACAGGCAGGTCGCGGCCCCCTGCCCTGGCCCTCTGGACGCAGGCTGGGGTGATGACACTTGAACGTGGAGAGTCCCACGAGGGAGGTGCAATCTGGGAATTGCTGAGAGGTGTCGACTTGTGATGTCGACCGTGGTGTCAACAGATGAGGGAAGGCCCCAGGGTACTTGCTGGAAGTATAGGACGAGATGATAAAGTCACTATGAGCACAGCAGGGAGTAGACAACCCCGGAGTCGACAGAGTCTGTCGGCAGTTTTCAGGACCAGGTGGAAAAGTCACTGATGGGCTGAAAAGCCAAATGATGTTTGTAGCGGAACACCGGCTACTCAACTGCAGGGATGGAATCGCAGGAGTCTTCTGGAGATGGAGAGAACCAGGTAGGTATCGCAGGTGCAGGGGTACGCTGGAGATAGAGACACAGGAGAACCTGGGGATCTCAGAGCCTTGGGAACTTCTCTGACACAGGAGATTCTGGGAACAGGTAAGCAACAGCAGGACACTAGGAGAAGGTATCGCTGGAGACTGGAAAGCCAGGAGCCTTGGAATTCTCTGTCTCTGGGATAACCACACAGGAAGCAGAAAGAACATTTGTTCAAGGCAAGGAGGACTCTGGGAAGCTGGCTTATATTCCTCCAGGTGATTGCTTGATTGTCTGCAGCTTGCAGCAGCAGGCAGAACCAGGAAGTATGCCTTGGGTTACCTGGGATCATGTGACTGGTGCTGAACTCAGGGAGCTTCACAGGAGTTCTAATCACTGAAAATGCAGAGCAGCTGCAACAGCAGCAGCTAGGAAACAAACAGGCATAGAAACCTCAGGAAATAACTGTGAACCAAGTCAGGTTCATGACACAGAGGCAACAATCAATTCTGATGGCTGTGGAGATGAGATCATCCAATGTTCCAGGTGTGGGATACTGAACCAGGATATCTTTTATTGCATCGGACAAGCCTAGGCAGTATTGGCTTCGTAGTGCTGGCTCATTCCATCCCGAATCTACAGGCCATCGGCGGAACTCAGAGGAGGAGTCTTCTGCAGCCCGATGACCTTGGGACAAGGAACATAATTTTGCCTTGTCTGGGTCATCATACAGGAGACCAAGTGCTGAGAAAAATTCCTCAACGGACTGCAATGCAACATGAGCAGGTGGCAGGCTAAAGGCCCAAGTCTGAGGATCACCCTGGAGCAAGGATATAATGGGGCAGATGTATCATAGCAGCGCTTATCGCGCCGCTATGATACTTCCTGCTTCGCCTCAATAGCGAGGCGAAGCAGGAAGGGACATCGACAAGAAGTATTAACATCTTGTCTGCCGAAGCGGGGGAGCGCTAACTCCCCCCTTCGGCGATGTCCCTTTCTGGAGATAGCGCATCAGTTAATACTGATGCGCTATCTCCTGTCCCCCAGCCGGCCGCACTGGGCATGCGCGGGATCTCGCTGTTCACGCAAGATCCCCAGCGCAGCCCAGACCTAACAGCAGGGACAGCGCTGTCCCTGCTGTTTAGATAGGGCTTCGCCAGCCTGAGGCTGGCGAAGCCAAATCCGGCTTCGTGCGGAACGGTCAGCGATGCTGACCGTTCATACATTCGGCCTGCTATCATTTTGATAGCAGCGCCGATATGGACAGGGGCGCATAGCGCCCCTGTCCATTACCGCATCCCGGCCGCTTCATACATCGGGGAGAAGCGGTATCAGTGCACATAACATGCGCTAATACCCCTTCTCCCCCATAACGACGGATCATACATCTGCCCCAATGATCCCAACACACTGTGTCTCTGACCCAGAGGAGAGAGGCTGGAGTCGGAAGTATAACTTACAGCTCTCCCTGAAGTTTAACAACTGCTCCCGATTACCAGAGAAGCGATCCAGGAGATTGATTTTAGGTTCCCGGACGACAGCTTGAGTAGCCAATTATCAGACGTCTTCTACCCATAGAGAGAGATCCTGGACTTTTTGAGTCAGTACAGAGATCTGGGCTGCGAGGACTTGCGCTGGATTTTGTGCCTGATCTATGCTCGATGTCTATGTGGTCTCTCCAAAGGAGGCTGGTTATAATGTTACGGTCAGCTGGACAACTGGATTTACCTATATGAAGAGGGACACGGGCAAGGTAATGATTAAATACAAAATGGTGACTTTATTGTCACAGAGACACCTTCTGCAGATGAAAAAGTCAGGGCTGGCAGTAACTTGGAGAAGGAAGACAAGGCCCAATCATGCAGATACTAGGGAGTGATTATACATCAAAATCATGTGTGAACCTGCTCTGTGAGCAGACAGCTAATTAATTAGTGAACACATGATGTGAACACATAGGGGGGCAGGAAAGACAAGTTTATCTGCAAACAAACAGATCAGTGTTTGAAGCCATCTCACATAGCAACAAACAATACAGACCTGCCAGCAAGATGATCCGCTACCTGCGGATCCTAACACTCCCCCTGGCAACAAGCATGTAACACCCCTGGCAATGAGCATGTAACACTGACTGGAAACAAGCAGGTAACTCCCCCAAGCAATGAGCATGTAATCCATCTTGCAACGAGCATGTAACTGCCCCCTGTGGCAATGAGCATGAAGCTCTCCATGTTTATTGTAGCTCCCCCTGGCAATGGGCATGTGACCCCCTGGAAACAAGCATGAAAGCACTAGGAATGAGCAAGAAATCCCTGGCAAGGAGAATGTAACCCCTGGCAACGAGCATGAAAGTAAAAAAAAATCTGTAATTAATGATGTCATCGACATAACTGTGCATGGCATAATATGTTATAGGAATTACAATGTGTGGCATAATGTGTAATACTCTACACAGAGTGTAATACGGAGGTAATAGCGCTATTCCACAGACCGGAAGGAGGGATGTGTGAGATAATGCTTTAGAGACGATACGTCACTTCCGTGCGTTCCAAGCATAGGAAGTAAAAGATGTTAGCAGCCTGGTTTTTTATATTTTATATTAAATCACCGGAGCTCCAGTTTTGAACCCGTGAACATCCGTGTCGATAGCACAGAGGATTATAGACTTTAAGGCGAATTAAGCAGATATCCAATTTATAAAAATCGGTAAGGTCAAATCTATGACCCGGAACTAATCCATCAGGCAGGTTATAAAGACAGCTGCAGGTTCAGTCACTCTGCAGCCTTGAAAAAGACAGCAGTGAGCTGTTGAAACGCATTGGCCCTCAGAGTGACTGAACTTTTTTTACCTGGGTTGTGGCCTTGTCCACTCCCGGCCACTCCTCAGGTATTGTGATCATCATTTTTATCCATGTTTTTTTATGTGTCATTTTATTAACTTTGGAATAAATCAGTGTGGTATTGAGACGGTTTCCTCCTATTTTTGTATTACCCCATCTGGGAGTCCATCTAGTGAGAAGATTGTTATATGAGGAATAAGAAAGGGACCGCTATATATGTTCATCTGCATCTTTTGCTGTAAGTAACGGTACGCATTTCCACACCACAAGGATTGTTCTACTTGAGGTGATACCCTTAAAAGAAACCTTTACATACACAGTGCTGTGCTATTTGCCGTGAGTTCTGTATGCTATATTGGTTTCCCACATACCCCTAACTGCACTTAGGAGATTTTCAAAGAGTCAAACATTTCCTTTTTTCTTTTTGGCACTTAATTATCACCATATGAAAAATCGGTGTGTGATATCCTAAATATTTGGAGAGGACCAAAAAGAAACCTTTATAGGAGTCTATCACTTCGTTCACTTGTGAGTACGGTACGCTACCTACCTATATCTGAAAGATCCACACAGTGGTGACCCTACAAAGAAACCTTGATGCACGGGATCTAACTATTTTACTTAGTGAGTTTGGTACGCCAAATATCCCTTAGCATTTCTTATCTGAATTAGCAATAAAGAAACTGACACTTTCTTTTTCTTTTCATTTGCAATTACCACGGTCATAATTACCGGTATCCATCATACGGAGTCAAGTGCCATCATTGTTATTCTTACAGCAACTGTTCTCAGAATACCATTTCCCAGCTGAAGCACATATTGATGATTAAGTGTGCTTCAGTGATTGGATTGGTTTGTTCTGGTTTTAAAAAGCTGCATTTGGCCTGAGCTCCGGGCCAGTTATAGCTTTCTCAGCCTTGCCTGAAGTTATGTACCTTGCCTGTGACCTGATACCTGTTCTTGGACCCGTACCTGTGACCTGATACCTGATACCTTGTTGCCGGTTCCTGTACAGGATTTGTTTGCCTAAGAATACAGTGAGTTAACATCCATCCTGCCTCCATTGTCTGTTACTCCAGCAAGTATAATTTCCATTAGTCTTGCAGTCCACTGGGACTCCTAACATTATAACTGGCCTACCGACTTGCTGGAGGGAGAACAGTGAACTTTGCCGTGTGTCGTTATGGAGCCTGTTAACCGCAATCAAGTCTTGGTAGATCAGATCATGGCCTTGGCTCGTGTTCTGTCAGACTTGTGTCAGACTTGTGTCAGAAGGTGCAGGCCCCCAAAGCGGTGTCCTATGCGGCCTTCCTCGAAACTGCATCCGATGTTTTGACCGCAGGAGGGGTGACCGAGGCCACAGCCAGCAGCATGTCCCCAGGAGGGTTGGCCAATGCCTCAGCCGATGGCGTGTCCCCAGGAGGGTTGGCTGATGCCTCAGCCGATGGCGTGTTCCCAGGAGGAGTGGCCGATGCCTTAGCCGATGGCGTGTCCCCCGGAGGGATGTCCGATGCCTCAGCCAATGGCGTGACCCAAGGAGGGGTGGCCGATGCCCAGGAGGGGGTCCTGCCTGCCTGTCCAGCCCCAGGAGGGGGTCCTGTCTGCCCATCCAGCCCCAGAAGGGGGTCCTGTCTGCCCATCAAGCCCCAGAAGGGGGTCTTGTCTGCCTATCCAGCCCCAGGAGGGGGTCCTGTTTGCCCGTCCAGCCCCAGGAGGGGGTCCTGTATGCCCGTCCAGCCCCAGAGGTCCGTGATAGTCGGCCTGATGTGCCAGAGGTCCGTGAGGGTCTGTCTGATGTGCCAGAGGTCCGTGAGGGTCCGTCTGATGTGCCAGAGGTCCGTGAGGGTCCGCCTGCCGAGTCTGATGGTCCAGCCCCAGAAAGGGGTCCATGTATCATAGACCCAGGAGGGGGTCCATCCGCCCTTGCCCTTAGGCATGAGATCCTGTCTGCCCTTGCCCTCGGGTATAAGTTCCCGTCTGCCCTTGTCCTCGGGCATGAGGTCCCGTCTGCCCTTGCCTTCAGGCATGAGGTCCCGTCTGCCCTTGCCTTTGGGCATGAGGACTTGGTTGTGCCTGTCGTTACGGATGTCAATCGCGGTGAAAATGTTTTCAGATTGAAAATCTGGAATCCACCTTCTCAAAGGGCCATGTCAGGACTGCCATTTATGCCTTGTTTGGTCTGCAGTACCTCTGATTTCCCAGAGGTGCTGCTGTTGCAATATTCAGCTTGCCAGAGGTGCTGCTGTCATTGTTTGGTCTGCAGTGCCTCTGGTTTGCCAGAGGTGCTGCTGTTGTCATATTCAGCTTGCAGTATCTCTGTGTGGTCGAAGGTGCTGCTGCCATTTCTTGGTCTGCAGTACCTATGGATGGACAGAAATGCTGCTGTTGGGTTCTGCCTGAAGAACTGTGGTTTCTGCGAGCAGTTCCAGCTGGTTTAATCAGCTGGACTGGGCTTTTCTCAGAATACCATTTCCCAGCTGCAGCACATATTGATGATTATGGGGCCCTATTCTGTGTGCTGCAGCAATTGGTTTGTTCTGGTTTTAAAAAGCTGCATTTGGCCTGAGCTCAGGGCCAGTTATAGCTTTCTCAGCCTTGCCTGAAGTGTTGTACATTGCCTGTGACCTGATACCTGTTCTTGGACCTGTACCCGTACCCGTACCTGTGACCTGATACCTTGTTACCTGTTCCTGATTTGTTTTCCTAAGAATACAGTGAGTTACAGGGGCAAACGCAGGATTTTTAGAAGGGGGTTTCCAGAGGGGCAGAGCAAAGCACGGAGATGGACACTTAGGTGACACAGTATATGCCGGGTCAGTTAAAGTATTATAGATAGACCAAATGTATATTATTAATAATAATAATAATAATTATATATATATATATATCATGCCCTGAGGAAAATTAGTAAATCTAATTGAAACGTTGGCAGTACATTGCCTGTGGCTGTAGTTTTGTCTTATTATTCCGAGTGCCGCCGGACATTGCATTGTATGGGACCTGCCTAGGTTCCTAATCGCGGATGGCAACGGGACAAGTATTTCTGCTGTAGAGAGTGCCAGAGCCCATCGACGTATATATATAGTAGTACGTTTATTTATAAGGCGCCATAAAGTGTCCGCAGCGCCGTACATAGCAAATAAAAAAACAAATTACAAGGTAACGTACAGGGTGTGTTGATAAAATACAGCATAAATAGGGTATAGCTGGTAGAACTAAAATCAGCTTAAGTTCAGAAGTAGGTGTCTAAATTGTCGAGAAGACTGAAGATGAAGTAGAGGAAGGGAAGAACAGGGCAGGAGCACTGGTGAGGTAAAGAGGAAGGGTGAGTACGTGAGGAAGGAGGGCCCTACTCATAAGAGTTAACAGACTAAAAGGAGGTGGGTGGACGAACGAAAAACAATAGGATAAGTAGGAACAGATGGAGGGGTAGGGTAGGCAGGATAGGAAGAGCAAAAGAGGTTAGGAGGAGGAGGGATAGGTAATTTGGAAGAAGTGGGTTTTGAGGGTGCGCTTGAAGGAGGTAAGGGAATCAGAAAGCCTGATGGGTGGCGGGAGGATGTTCCAGTGCAGGGGGGCAGCGCGAGAGAAGTCTTGGACACGGGAGTGGGAGGAGGTGATTAGGTGAGAGGTCGGTCGGCGGCGGAGTGAAGAGGACGGGAGGGAGTGTGGATAGAGATCAGTGAAGAGAGGTAAGGAGCGGTGGAGGAGGAGAGAGCCTTGTAGGTGGTGGTGAGGAGTTTAAAGAGAACCAGGAAAAGGAATGGGGAGCCAGTGAAGAGATAGACAGAGGGGGGAGGCGGGGCGGCAGGAGAGGAAGATGAGCCTAGCAGCAGAATGGATTGGAGAGAGGCGAGGCGGGCGAGAGGTAGCCCAGAGAGAAGGATGTTGCAGTAGTCAAGGCAGAAGATGACAAGAGAGTGAATGAGAATTTTGGTCGCGTCAGTGGAGAGGAATGATCTGATGCGCGAGATGTTGCGGAGGTGAAAGCGGCAAGACTGTGAGAGAGCACGAATGTGGGGGGTGAAAGAGAGGGAGGAGTCAATGATGACACCGAGGCAGCGCGTTTGGTCGGTGGAGGTGATCTCGGTTGCACAAATGCTGACCAATATACTTAATGCAGATCTTTATGAATCCATCTCAGAAAAAAAAACATCACAAATGTTCCATTGACAACAATCCGGCATATTACAGCACAGTTTAGCAGTTAATAGGACCTTCTGCGTCCTCACCCTCAGGCATACACATCATACATTACTGTGGGAAGCTCCAAGGCTCCAAAGCCGTTGTCAGTGGCCCCCTGACAGACCGTTTCGGTGCCCTGTGCAGCTTTTTCAAAGGGAAAAGAGAATGACCCATGGGCATAGCATAGCAGTGTAGACCCTTGGGCATAACAATGCATTGGGGCCCCTACCGATCCTCCAGCGGTAGGGGTGGGGAAGCTTTGATGTCCCGTGGGTGGTAGGGGGTATTATATCAACCGCTCAGCATGGATCAGTAATTTCCACTAATTACCCCTTTACTGCACAGATGGTGGGAGATGGGGTGGGAGAAGGGGACATTGGGCTGAATGAAGGGGCCCTGATACATAACTTCCAGGGTGGTAGAGGATGTTTAATATGCAGAGGAGGGGTGTATAGTGGAGTGGGCTTATTATTAATAATTTTCTGGTGGGAGGACAGCTTGCTTGACTGCAGATATCTCCAGTTCCCGGAAATAGATTTCTTAGATTTTAATAGAATTAAAAACTAGAGAATCCCACCTACCAAATGGTATTGGGACTAGGGGATCAGAATTCAGGAGGTAGAGCAATCTGCCAATGGGAATATAAAACTACATACCAGGTGTGTGGAGCTGGAGCAGTAACCAGCTGCTGGAAGGCTGATATCTCTGGTTCTGGGCACAGTAGAGACAAGCTGCTAGTGTCCATCAAAGGGGGAGAGTCCCAGCTTTTGTAATATACCCTCAGAAAAACTCTAAGTTTGACAGAACCTGAAATATCTGACTGGGAATAGCAATTAACAGGCTTGGATGGGGACCACTGCTTTGAAGTCAGATATCTCCGGTTCCCAAGGGAAGATTTTTAAATCAGCCTAGGGCCTTTAGACTCCTGGGGATGGGGGGGGGGGGGGGGGGGTTCTGGGTACTCCCCCTGCGTGCGGCACTGAGTAAACATCCATCCTGCCTCCATTGTCTGTTACTCCAGCAAGTATTATTTCCATTAGTCTTGCAGTCCACTGGGACTCCTAACACAAATGCAGGATTGTTAGTGGGAGGTTTCCAAATGTAATCCAAAGTCTCCCACTCTGCAGCACATTGGAGTCTGGGGGAGTGATAACAGCCCTGAAAATTGGTCTTTTTATACACTGGATACAGTATGGAATACAGTATTTAACAGTACAGATGGTCTATAGCTGGGGTAGCCAACCCTAGTCCTCGTGAGCTACCAACAGTGCATGATTTGCAGGTCTAGTCACAGAATCACAAGTGAGCTAATTAGCTCCATCTGTGTATCTTTTAAAATGTGTCAGTGATTAATGAGTTCAGATGTGCAGCAGCTAGGTTGTCTGGAAAATGTGAACTGTTGGTAGCTCTCGTAGGCTAGGGTTGGCTACCACTGGTCTATAGTACAGGCTGTTTCAAACATTTAAATAAGAAGTGGTCAGGAAGAGGTTAAATATATATTAAATAAATACACAAACATATTAGAATCAATACTGCACTTTCTATTGAATATACCCCCTTTTTTTTTTTTTTTGCATTTAATGATAATAATAATAAATATTTCTACTATTTTATTTCTTACCATACGTTGTGTGTTTCAATGTGTATGAGCCCTATTGGGCATGTTACTGTCTTTTATAAAATTTAGTCCTAAACCAACCCTCCCATGTTTCAAAAAACTTTTTTGTGGTTTTACGAGTGAAACTAATATATATCTCATGTTCACTAGTTTGATTCACCAAATTAATCCATGCTCTAATTTCAGGGCCAGTCCTAGCCATCCAGGATCGTGCAATAATTACTTTGGCAATTGTACACAAATTTATGGCCAGTTGTTTTTTTCCCGACGTTAGTTTGTCATTTTGCCAGACCCCCAGTAAATATGCCAGGGGGGAGGCATTTTGCAGCGGAATGCCACTTTGTGCCATTATTTGTTCTATCTCCTGCCAGTATTTCCGTACTATTCTACATTCCCAAATTAAATGGAAAAAACCACATTGCATTTCATCACATTTGGGACATTTATTAATATAATTGGACGCAAATTTACTAATTTTTTCTGGGGTCATATACGTTCTGTGCAAAATATTGAACTGTATTTGCTGGGCTCTAGTGGAATTAGTTGCAGTTGAAATAGAATTGAGTGCAATTCTCCATATTTCTTCATTAATCCCTATAATCTCCGTTTCCCATTTAACCCTAAGTGCAGCTAGGTCGTCATTTTGTGTGCTTTCCAACAGGTATTGGTAACAACTTGATGTTATTTTGTCCTTTCCTACCTTATTCATAAACAATTTGACTGGGGATTCCTTTAGACTAATACCATCCCGCCCATTCTGCAGTAGGAGCGCACTCCGCATCTGTAAGAATCTAAAAAACATTTGTTTTGGGAGTCCAAACTCATCCTGCATCTGCGTGAAGGACTTCATGTGATTATTGCTGTAGACTTGGCCAATGGACATTATTCCATATTGATTCCATATTCGTGCTACTTGCTGATCTCTAATTGTTTCAGTGCCGTTTATGGAAAACAGGAACGCATCAGGGTCGATATCACTTACCCTCTGCTTCTTACTGACCCACTGCCATACTTTCCTAGCCTGTGCAATTAAGGGGACCTGAGTTTTAATTTTTGCTTTTGTAAGTAACACCTGCAATGGCGTGTGCCTCGGGGCCACTAATGTCAACAGTTTGAGTAACTCAGCGGGATGTTCCTGCCCCGTCATCCATCCTTTTATTTGTGCTAATTGCGAGGCATAATAGTATAATTTGAAATTGGGCATCGAAAGTCCCCCCTTTTTCCGTGATCTAGTAAGTATGGCCATCCTAACCCTAGGTTTTTTATTTGCCCAGACAAAAGAAGATATAACCCCGTGCATCTTATTAAATACAGCATCATTAACAAATATCGGGGCATGCTGAAGTACATACAGTACCTTAGGCAGGATGACCATCTTGACCAGATTTATACGACCACTTATAGTAAGAGGGAGTTTTGACCAGCTTTTAAATTTATTTTTCATATCACTAATTATTGGGTCAAAGTTATTCCGCACATATGCTCCCATTCCAACTGCAACATATATTCCCAGGTACTTAAACTGATTCACCCTTGGTGGGTGGTGGGGCAGGGGAATTAACGCGTTTCCTTGTCCTCCAGTAATTAGTAACTGCGATTTACTCAGATTAGTTGTTAGTCCAGAATAGCTCCCATATTCTTGTATGACTTCAAGCACTTTATCTAGGTCTCTTTGATACTCTGTAAGCCCAACCAGTAGGTCATCAGCATATAATGAAATGATATTATAAGCATCTGGACCTCCTCGGGTCTCCAGTGTGCTTCTTATTTTACAGGCCAGGGGTTCAATTGCCAGTGCAAATAATTGCGGGGACAACGGACACCCCTGCCTGGTTCCCCTCTGTAGGTTAAAGGTTTCAGACACGTATCCGTTAACCAGTACCCTTGCCTTCGGTGATTGATATAACAGAAATATTCTCTTAATAAAACAGGGGCCAAAGCCAAAACTATTCAGCACCTGCCGTAGGAAGGGCCACTCTACTGAGTCAAACGCCTTATTAGCGTCAAATGACGCTACTCCAACACTTTTATCCATAACTCCTGCCCACTGCAAGTACGAGAAAACCCTGCGGAGATTAATGGCAGTCGATTTACCGCAAATAAAACCGGTTTGATCCGGATGCACCACATGATGGATTACCTTACCCAGTCTCACTGCCATAATCTTCGCATAGATCTTCGCGTCGGCAGAGATCAAGGAAATCGGCCTATATGAATCTACCTTTAACGGGTCTTTTCCTATTTTTGGGATGACATTAATCACTGCTTCCGTCATTGATTGAGATAGTTTGCCATCTAGTTCCATCCCCCTAAATGAGTTCCACATATATTTGGCCATATTCTTCCCCAGAAATTTATATACCTCACTCGGTAACCCGTCCACCCCTGAGGCCTTACCCTGTGGCATAAGTCTAATGGCTTCTTCCACTTCTTCAACAGAGAAGGGTTCCTCCAGCATCTGTCTACTCTCCTCCGGAAGAGAAGGCAGCCTGGGACAACTTAAAATTTTTTCCAGTTCTTCCCTCTCTATATCCAATCTAGATCTGTATACATCCTTAAAATGTTTAACAAATACTTCTACAATCTCTGGAGTTGAGGTTATTATCTGGCCATTATCTGAGTAAATCCCAGTTATAGTAGTGGGGGGCGCACTTGTTTTAGCCATGTATGACAGATATTTACCTGCCTTATCACTATTTAAGTAAAGTTGATGTGAACTTTTTAATACTCGGAAGGTAGCCATTACCTGGAGGTGTGCCAGCCATTTCTGCTGTTCTTTTAACCATATTACCTTAGAATTCTCACTCTTATCATTCAAGTAATGGTTTTCCGACTTAATCATCTCCACCTCCAGTGCATTGGCCACTTCCCTATCCTTTTTCTTTCCCACAGCGATTTCCTTCATAAGTATTCCTCTTAGGAAGGCCTTAAATGTCTCCCATACAATTGTGTTACTGGCAGTAGCATTGTTTTGTGCAAAATACCCCTCCACTTCCCCTAACATTAATTCACCACATTTGAATCTGGTCAGCCAACTAGGATGAAAACGCCAGTACGAAAATCCCCTATCTAAATTCAGATCTAATTGCATAATTACAGGCGAGTGGTCTGATATGCCTCGTGCTTTATATTCTATTTGCGCCACATAATTAGTCAAAGCAGGTGAAACTAGGATCATATCAATCCTTGAAAAGGAATCATGTGGCACAGAATAACAGGAATATTGCCGAACACTAGGATGTCTCTCTCTCCAGACGTCCCTCCATCCTAACTGATGAATAAATTCGGCCAATCCCTTATTTTTCACGGCCTTTGTCGTTTTCATCTGCAGTCTATCTATATCTGGATCAATAACCGCATTGTAATCCCCAAGACATATAATTTGTGCTGTGGGTCTCTCAGCTGCAAAATCTACTGCCTTCCTAAGTATATCATAGGAAAATGGCGGAGGTATGTACAACGCTAGTATACAAATTCTACACATTTCAATATTTGCATCTAAAAACACATATCTCCCCTGTGGGTCAATTTTACTAGTTATACATTCAAATCCAATATTTTTCTTTACTATCACAGAAACCCCCCTAGATGCGGGAGAAAACTGGGAATGGTACGATTTATCAATCCATGGTCTTCTTAACGCCAGGGTTTTATCCCCAAATAAATGGGTCTCTTGAAGACATATTATATCTGCTGCCATTGTCTTACATTGCTTCAGTACAAGTGACCTCTTGATTTTTTCATTTATCCCCCTGACGTTCCATGTCAACACCCTAACCATTGCCAGTTCTCTCCCCCATCTCCACTCTATCACAACAGCACGTCCTCCCCGCCATATGATCTCTTTTCAACCCAGAGTTGCAGGCTATACACATAACAAATTTTACATCATACACCACACAAACACTTACCCCCCCTTCCACCCCCCTCCCTGTATAACCTATCCCCTTAGGCATACCTATTATGACCCCCATATTCACTATTCTACACTTAATAACACCTTGACTCCCTTTGAAGGCACTTACTCTCTGCCACTAAGGTTTTCCCCTTTTTTAGGCGTGATCAGCTCCCCTGACTTTCAATTCTTGAGGGCATTATATTTTTAACAAATATTTATATTTACAATTTTATACCCCAAACATACCCCACCCCCCCCCCTGCTCCCCCCCCTCCCACTGAACCTTTACTCATGACGATTTTTTTTTTATAAATATATGAACCACAGAATTCTTATTTAGTACGATATCTACTGTCCAGTTTACAATGCAGGGTCTCCACCAGCCATCAGCTGAGTACGGCCCGGATGGGTTTTATTCAGCCAGTCTGCTGCATTCTCAGGTGACAGAAAAAATTTAGACTCGTCATTATACAACACTCGGAGCTTAGCTGGATAGAGCATGAAATATTTTAGGTTTAAGTCCCTGAGCCTGCTCTGCACCTCCTTATATTGCGATCTCTCCGTTTGGATCGCATATGGGAGGTCTGGAAAAAATGATATTCTCTGTCCATTATAGCACATTTTTTCACTGTATCTGGCCAATTTTAATAGATTGTCCCGATCTTGGAAATGCAAAAGCTTTAACAGCATGGTTCGAGGCGGGCCACCTGCAATGGGGGGTTTGGAGGGTACACGATGGGCACGCTCCACTGTGAAGTATGGAGTTAGGGACTCCTTCCCAAACACCTGCAGTATCCATTCTTCCATGAATTTTTCAGGAGATTTTCCCTCCACTCGCTCCTCTAGGCCTATCACACGCAGGTTACACCTACGTAGTCTGCCTTCCATATCAGTGACTTTATTCTGCAGTTCATGCACTTTACTGGACGTACTTTTTAGCTGTTTTTGCATTGGTACCATACTATCTTCTAAACATGAGATTCGATTCTCCACCTCCAATACTCGATCCCTTGTTTTTTGGGCATCGTCCCTCAGCAGGGTGATATCAGATTGTAATTTATCAATTTGGCCTGATAGACGGCTTTCACGTGTACTAACTGCTTCTAGTACCTGTTGTAAAGTTACTTCGTTCTGTGGCTGAGACCCACCTGCTTTTACAGGGGTTGACTGGGGAGTACTGGGAATGGAGTTACTTGTGTTCTGGGTTCGCGCATATTTCTCTAGCC
The DNA here is from genome assembly GCF_055691185.1 of Crinia signifera. Classification (NCBI taxonomy): domain Eukaryota; kingdom Metazoa; phylum Chordata; class Amphibia; order Anura; family Myobatrachidae; genus Crinia; species Crinia signifera. Next base: position 66,400,905 of record NC_139224.1, read on the forward strand.
GCGCTGCAGCAGTTGATGTTTTCCCCATTTTGGGTAATACAATGTGTTATACCAGGATTGTTCACCCCTTTCCACGTGTATTTAGATTAAACTTAATTTACTGTCTTTAGCACAGTGTCCCTGTCCCTGAATCGTCCAGCACTGCACACTAAGCCACTACTCAATGCACTCTGCTGTTTACACAGCGTTCTGTAATGTCATATGGAACAAGAGCAAAAAGGGGCAATCTTACCCCCAGCGGGCTTCAATTCACACGACCGGTATTATATGTCACGATATTTCCTCTACTACCTTATTCCTAAGGGAGAGGTTCCATTCCTTTTAAACTCGGTCCTCAGCTCTCTTCAGTCAGCTCCTGTGTACGCTAACTCTGTCGCTTGTATTCTCAATGCAACCCCCACGTGCTGGAGTGTAACGTCAGCTGGGTTGTTGGATGAAGTATCGCAACGCCACTCTCTGCCCGCTTCTCACGGGACCGGCCGTCACCTTCACGATTCCTGCCGCACTCTCAAGCCGGGAAGTCACCGGCGTCTCGCACGCGGCAGCACCTCTGCCAGACAGAAGCTCCCTCCAGCCGCACCCAGCGCCTCCAGCAAACGTCAGCGAGTTCAGCGAGCTCAGCCGGATCTGACGTCCAACCCTCAGGCATGCGTCACCCGGCCACTGTATTGACTCCCGCAGGCACACCACCAATAGGGACACTCTGGGGATCACTCAATCTCGGCACATCTAGGTTCTCCCAGCGCGGACTCGTCACTCTCTTCTACCGGTCAGTGTTCTCCATAGGAGGGGGTTTGTGGGCCAGGGGACAGGGGATATGGGAGAGACGCTGGGGAGCTGTAGTCTCTCCTCACCTCACGTGCACGCCGCCGTGGCTCCGCCCTCGTCGTCCAATACTGCACTTTCTAAACTCATTCTCCCACCTCATGTTAAGGCTCCTGTCTATTCCTCCTGGCAGCTACTCTCTGGTCTATTGTAATGTTTGAGGGCTCAGATCCACACACACACAGCAATCTTGGTCAAAGAAGCTGCTCCCACTGGGCATGCAGCACCTCTGCTTTGTCCCTTACACTGATGTGGTGGCAGCTCTATTGATCATATTATATACCAGTGCTATTGTTGTCATAACTTAAGGCACATGCCAAGAGGAGGGGGGTTTCTGTGCAACCAGAAACCCCCCTGCGTTTGCCTATGGTGAGGGCTGTATGTATGTACTTCTGGTGGGAGTGAGGGCTGTGTATAATGGCAGTGGGGACTGTACAGTATGTACTACTGGGGGGGGGGGGAGTGAGGGCTGTATGCAAGGGCGTAACTACCATAGGTGCCAGGGGTGCAGCTGCTATGGGGCCCAGAGCTGAAGGGGCCCATCTTCACTGTTTAAGTAATGTTTTACATACATTTATCACCATCAGTTGCTTAATAGGGGGCCCTTAAAAACTTTTGCTATGGGGCCTACGAATGTCTAGTTACGCCTCTGGCTGTATGTACTGCTGGGGGGAGTGTGGGCTGTGTAAAATGGCAGTAAGGACTGTGGACCTTATTCTGGTCCACATGCAATGCTGCAATTTGTGCAGCATTGTGTTTGTACTAAATGCTGCCCGCTGGGATGGCTGCCGCCCCTCCTCACACTATTGGGCAGTGGGGGCTGTATGTATTACTAGGGGGAGTGGGGGCTGTATGTATTACTAGGGGGAGTGGGGGCTGTATGTATTACTAGGGGGAGTGGGGGCTGTATGTATTACTGGGGAGAGTGGGGGCTGTATGTATTACTGGGGAGAGTGGGGGCTGTATGTATTACTAGGGAGAGTGGGGGCTGTATGTATTACTGGGGAGAGTGGGGGCTGTATGTATTACTAGGGGGAGTGGGGGCTGTATGTATTACTGGGGGGAGTGGGGGCTGTATGTATTACCGGGGGGGGTGGAGGCTGTATGTATTACTAGGGGGAGTGGGGGCTGTATGTATTACCGGGGGGGGGGGGAGTGGGGGCTGTATGTATTACCGGGGGGGGGGGAGTGGAGGCTGTATGAACTACTGGGTGGAGTAGGGGCTGAATTTTACTATTGGGGGAGTGAGGGCTGTGTGTAATGGCAGTGGGAGCTGTATATACTACAGGGGGAGTGGGGGCTGTGTATAATTGTGAGTGGGGGCTGTATGTACTGCTGGGGGGAGTGAAGACTGTATGTACTAGTGGGGGCTATGTAAAATTACAGTGGACTGTGGACTGTATTCTGGTTTGCAGTGTTGCATGTGGACTTAATGCCGCCTGCCCCCCCCCCCCCCCCCCCCCCCTTCCTCACACGCCTTTGCATAATCAGCCATTCGCAGCCTTGGATGCGGGGGATAAATCATTTGATGGTCGGCAACCACTGAATGATTTCTCCAGCACCTCTATGGTGTCTCTGATCTGCAAGCGCCCTGTGCGGGAAGCAGGCGGCAGCTGTCATAGGCTGACCTCAGCTGCCCACCACACACACACACCAAGCCTTACTGGGCTATTTGCATGGGAATGCTCAGCGTTTTCATGGGAACACCCATGAGACACTTGGCGTTCCCATGGGCTGTGCCCCCTGCTCGCCCCCTGGGCTGTGCCCCCTGCTCGACTGCTAGCACCTAGCAGTTCGCCGTACCTGCTCGCACCATGTGTCTGCACATGCGCTAAAATGTGCATGCACAGACGAACAAAATTGTTCCCCCGTGCAAACGTGCGGGGGGACTGGTTAAATTAGCATAACCCCCTGTATGTACTACTGGGGAGAGTAGGGGCTGTGTATAAAATGGGGAGTGGGGGGGGGGGGTATATGTACTACTGGAGGGAGTAGGGGCTGTGTATATTGGGGAGTGGGGGCTATAAGTACTACTGGGGGGAGTGGGGGTTGTGTATAATGGAGTGTATTATGTAATGTAGGGGTGCAGTGGGGTAACTATGGTGGTTGCACTTTCCTGCACCCTTTATTGTTGTTGTTTTTTTGTAGTGATGAAGACCGTGGCACTATAGTCCCATGCTCCCCTGCCAGTGGCACACACTTCCCCTCAGTTTCTCACAAATGCTCTTTCTTTCTCTTGCTCGAGCGCGCACACACGCAGACACGCACACACAGCAAGAGAGGCAGAACAGTTTTCTTTCATTTAGTGCAGTGTTACAGGCAGCAACATCCACTTATGAATTAGACACGCCCTTTGGGTGGAGCATGAGACACTCTTTCAGCGGTGTGGCACATTTTTCTAGCAGCTAAAATCTCCCTGAAAGTAGTTTTCAAAAGTAGGCAAGTATGTTGTGGGGGAAACCACAAAGATTTGATGTCATGTAAACATTTTACAAACTTTATTCCTGCTTGACTATTAAACAAGAATATTAGAATTTTTAAGTTTTATTTTTTTATGTCTATGTATGTTATTGAGGCTTTCATTTATTTATTTATTTGGGATATGGTCACCAGGTCTACATGCATTGGGTCGACAAGCATTAGGTTGACACCATTAGGGCAACATGCAGGAAAGTCGACAGGGTCATTAGTTAGACAAGCATTAGGTCGGCATGGGGAAGGCCGACAGTCAAAAGGTCAACATGGGCTTTTACACCTTTTTTTGGAGCCGACAGGTGGTATTTTATGCCCTACCATCCACTATGGCGTGGGGTGAGAATTAAATAGTGTGCCGAGTGTAGCGAGGCACTGTGCCAAAAGCATGGCGAGCGCAGCGAGTGTCCATGTCGACCTTTTTTGTGGCAAAAATTGTGAAAAACCCCATGTCGACCTTTTGACTGTGGACATTCCCCATTTCGACCTAATGCTTATGTTGACATAATGACCCTGTCGACCTAAGTCAAGTCAACCTACAGGCATGTCGACCTACAGTCATGTTGACCATCCTGCATGTCAACCTAATGGTGTCGACCATCATGCTGTCTACACCCATTTATTTGGTTGTGGAACACATGGAGCTATTTGCATGAATAAGTATTTATACAATGCAACTCTTTGTCTATATCTCCATCTAGTGGACTGCAGCAAGGTAATACAATGCTTGTAAGCAATCATATATTGTGACATTATAATATATTGATAGTTTCAGAAACTGCTAGGTGACTTTTTTGGATAGAGAATCAGGACATCTTGTAAACCTTTCATAAGTTTTTTTTTGTTTGTTGGAGCAATTTCAATGAATGCACAAGCATGGTTGTTACAATGAGGCTGATTCAGGACTGATCCCTGTGCTGCGAAACTGCAGCCCCACCATCAGTTAGCTGGCTCCCTGCCAGAGTGAAAACCCGCCCCAGTGCTGCAGTGCATGCCTGCGAATGCGATCGCAGTTGTGTAAACAGGGGAAAATTATTTCAAAATCATTCCCCATTGAATGGATTTAAACTACCACCCACCCCTCGTGTGTGTAGTGGACGCATAGGTCAATACTTACTTAGCAGCTGCGATCTTCCTGGAGTCTTCGGGTCCATCGTCTATGTCATAGGTCCTCCCTTGCAATGTCCGGGTCCGTCTGTGTTTTATTCATTACTCCCAGATAACGGTCGGGTGCCTCCCCAAAGTGCCAGCCGGCTGTTAATCATCTTGCTAACGGCCAGCGATGAAATACCATAGCTGTCTTTGTTAACAGGGGGACCTCACGCATTCTCACTGCGTACCGTGCACATGCACAGTCTCCTGATAATCGGTAGGGCTGCGGCTTTGCAGCCATGCGAATAGGTCTGAATTGGGACTGAAGTGCACTTTTTCAGTCCTCGTTGTGTTATCACTTCTCAGCCTACAAAGCAACACATATTCTCAAATAAAGATAAATTGCCACAAATGTAACAAGAGGAGCTTACTTTCCCATATTTGGCAAGGATATTTGTTATCTGAGACATTACACTGTTTATCATAAGAGACTCATCTAAACACATGTTTAGTCCCCACACGTGCTGTTTTTAAACACGCACTTAATCCTCCCTTTGTTTTGTTATATGTATGTTTTTATATTTCGCAGTTTTAGTAAACATCACAATAAAGGTTATGTTTTATTGGCAATTGTTATTTCTTTAAGGTGCACCACACCAAGACACACTTTCTCTTTCAGTATTAAAGGCTCCGGATGATGCCCTGCGATGCCAGGATCTTCGCAATGTTATGGTATATCTGGGCAGCCTTGACGGTGCCTGTAATCTAGCACCGGATCTCCTCTTCCCTTCTAATGTTTAAAAGCTCCCTCACCTTATCATTTGTCCAAGACATTCTTGGCTTTCAGGTTTGCAGGGGTTAAATAGCACTGCTGGGGTCTGTTGTGACATAGAGCATGCACAGTGTCTTCCTGCAGCTGTGTGATGCCCTGTGAGTCTCTGGAAATCCACAACAGGAAGTTGTCCTGCATAGCCAATCAGCATCAGTAGAGGCAACCTGGGAAGGAGGGATAAGTCTCTGCCCCTTCCATACTAGTCAGCTATGTGTATACCAGCCAGTAACCCTGGAAGATCCCCGAAGCAACCATGGCAGCTAGAAGGGTTGAAATCCAGGGACATCGGTCCCTGGATTTTGGCCCAGGACCCTTTCACCCCAGTTGTTCCTGGGGCCGACCGGGGAATTTGGACTGGTGTGAATAGGGTATAAGCTTTCTTTCCACATGCAATAAATTCTGCTTTTTACTTTTTATTTGGTTGAGCAGCACTTGTTTAATGACATGCTTTGTCCATCATATATATATTTTTTAATTTGTTTTAAAGGGGAGGTTGTGCAATAATTTCAGATAAGCATAAATCTAATGCTCTCTAGACATTTTACATCTGCCCCCCTGCAGTGCACATGGTTTTGTCCATCTAAGAAGAATTACTACCCATTACACTTTATACCGCACAATGTAATGCCCATTACATATTATACAACATTCCGTAATGCCCATCACACATTATTTCGCATTCCATAATGCCCATTACACATGATATTGCACACCGTAATACCCATTACATATTATGCCACACAACGTAATGCCCATTACATATTATGCCACACAACGTAATGCCCATTACATATTATGCCACACACCATAATGCTTATTACATATTATGCCACATACAAGAATTTCTATTACATATTATGCCACACAAGTGCTACTTACCTACAAGCTTGTTGCCAGGAGTTACATGCTCGTCAGAGGTTTCTTGCTTAATGCCAGGGGTTACATGCCAAGGGGGAAACATGCTCGTTGCCACAGGGGATTACATGCTGATTGCCATGGGGGATTACAAGATCGACTACAACTCATCCCATCCCAATGACAGGGAGTCCTTCTCCTGCCTGCACCATGTGCATAGTGGTGAGTAATCTGTTTATCAGCACACACAATAATAACCTGGAAAAGTTACTGGGACACCAGACAGCAGCAGCAGCCGCCACCAGTCACTGCTATCTATTCCCTAGGTGCTGGCAGCAGCCAGCTGTGAGCATGGACCCCTGGCTACAATGTGAGCAGCAGAGGATGGCTCGGGCCACTAGCAGCAGTATCCTCTGCCCTCCCTGCTCATCCTGATCTGGCTCATCTTTTTTTTTCTCTAAACGGAAGGCGGGTAATAGCACACCCCACCATGCTTATCAGCTTCCACTGGCTCCATATTACGCAGCATTACTCCGGTGCCGCAGCATGGCTTAATTGGGGTCAGCATCCCTGCTTCATTCAGCTGCACAGCCGCAGCAGCAGCACATATGAGGCGGGCAGTCAGCAGATGATCAGAGGAGGACCAGTCATCCAGAGGCAATATCCCCGGGACGAACCGTGTAGCGCCCCTTACACGGCTTGTACCCCTTTAAAAATGGTCCTGCATGCGATGCCTGCCTCTCCCTGCAGCAGCTAATCATCCTCTTAATATGCAGTGTGCCCGCCACAAACCCTGCCGGCTCCTCCAAGCTGCTGCGGGGTCTGCGGCACCATAGTTACACCACTTCATATACACATGTATAGAACATAGACATTATTTATTATTTATTTATTAACAGTTTCTTATATAGCGCAGCATATTCCGTTGCGCTTTACAAAGAGGACAGTGATACACCAAAACAGGGTATTTACAGACAGTCAAAATGTAGGAGGGAGGGCCCTGCTCGCAAGCTTACAATCTATAGGGAAATAGGCCTATACATAAGGATAGATACTGTATTCTTTAGACATACACATCACATATACATTTACTGTAGTGCACTTACACTGACATCTTGAGGGAGGATGCCACAGCAGCAGTCATTGCTGCCAAGTCTGGCCAGCAGCATTTTTCCTCTTTAAACCCCCCATCCATGGCATAATCCTGTGATTCGCAGTCGTGGTGAGGGGGTGGGGCTGATATGAGACACTACAGTGCACATATCTCTACTATCCCCCCCCCCCCCTATACTCTACACCAGTGGTTCCCAAGCCTGGTCCTCAAGTACCCCCAACAGTGCAAGTTTTCCAGGTCTCCACGCAGAATCACAGGTGACATAATTAGCTCCACCTGTGGATCTTTTCAAGCATGCCTGAATACTGAGTGCACCTGCCGGGTGACCTGGAAAACATGCACTGTTGGGGGTACTTGAGGACCAGGGTTGGGAACCACTGCTCTACACTACTGGTTCCCAACCTGGGGTACTAGTACCCATGGGGGTAATCTGCAGACCAGTTGGGGGTGCTTGAAAATAATATTGATAATGGCGGAAGAAGAAGAAGTCTCCAGCATAAGTCTCCCATTGTTGCCATGGAGACGAATCACGTTGCATCACTTCTGGTTCTGTCTGCATCGTCATTAGCGTCTTCTCATGTTTTTGCCTGATCAGCAATTCACTGGGAGCTACCTGCGCTGCCTCAGGTGGAGGAAGCAGTGGCATTAATCTTACAGGCGTTAGCAGGAACCCCGGAGACAGTACACAGCCAGTGGATAGATACAGAGGGACTCCATTCCTGACCACACACTACTCCTCAGCTACTCCTTAATATAAGGACACGCATACCGCTCACTTCCACTCCACTTGTAAGTACTGTGGATAGTATGAAAAAATTAAAAGCTTAATCAAGGGGTACGGGAGAGAAAAAAGGTTGGGAACCACTGCTCTACACCACTGAATATACATTATGGCCACCAGATAAGGCTACTTCATATATTAAACACGCATGTACAGAAACTATTTTTTAATTCTGAAAATATCGGCAACTAAGTTATATGTATAGGAAGTGTATCTCTTAGTTCAATAAACGTATTCACACACCATATGAAAGTTGGCATTGAATTTTTTAATAATATTGTGGCTGAATGTGTCAACAAATCTAGCTACCATATATTATTGCAGCTCTGGTTATAATAAATCATTAGGCTGCCATTCATTCTCCCTCAGTTTGTGGGGGGTATTTTATACTGGTAAGATATTCAAACAGGTTATTATGTCCTTTATTGTTTGTAATACACGTTCTTTTATAGGTGCCGTTATGAGACCAGCAGAGTCAAGATGTTTGAGAATAGAATTCTGGTTATAACAATATACTCTAATCAATGTCTGTGGTACTGAGGGGTAGATTTATTAACCTCGGTGAAGTGATAAAGTGTCTGTTTTTTATCACCGGCCAATCAGCTGCTACCTGTCATTTTTCAATCGAAGCCTGTAACTTCACAGGTACGAGCTGATTGGTCAGTGATTAAAAACCAGACACTTTATCACTTCACCGAGCTTAATAAATCTGCTCCTGAGTCACTAATATCAGTTAACACACAGGGCGATGCTCTTTTATGTTAACAGTAATCTATCAGCCATCATCCGGAGCCAGCAGCAAGTTATGGCCTAAAAAGTCTATTTCTAATGACATTCTCCTAGAAATGCAGGGTCATCCCCAGAGCCGGATTAACAATGGGCCTGATGGAGCTATAGCTCCAGGCCCACTCTCCAAATAGGCCCGTTTTGTAGCTGAGGGTCAGGGCTTTCCAACGAGACCAGCACCGCGTTGCTAGCCAGTTCCCCCTACAGCATCACAGAAACTTGAGGTTGATCTCAGTCGAACCCTAATCGCTGGGCCTTCAATTTGATACCTGATCCATATGGGTTCATTGGTTCTAGAGATATTGCAGGTAAAACTATTTTTTTTTTCATTTCTGAAATGTAATTTCATAGCTGTTAATGTTGTTTGAGGGCAGATTTCTCTGGAACCAAACGGCCCAGTTTCACGGGACCAAAATCATTTGAAGGCTACATGTAAATGGGTCAGTTGGTTCTGAAGATATAGCTGGTTGTTTAAAGGGGGGCGGGGGTGGTTTTCTCTCCCCCTCACACCAGAAGATGCAGGGACTAGGCTGGTGTAAATGGGGCCAGTCCGAGAATGTCCCTGCATGATCCTGGGACCATATTCGCTGCATTTTCTGGTATGAAAGGGGTATTATTTCAAATAGCTGGGTCCTGCAGTGCTCTGAATACAGCCGGGCAGCCCCCTGCTCTCTGCCCGGCTGTTAATGGCTGTCATTTCTGCCCGGCGGCGACTGTCACCCCTTGGCAATGAGCATGTAATCCCACATGGCAATGAGCATGGAACCCCTGGCAATGAGCATGGAACCCCTGGCAATGAATATGTAGGTAAGCAACATTTATGTAGCATCATTTTTAATAGGCATTATGGTGTTTGGCATAATACGTAATGGAGATTATGGTGTGAGGCTTAACATGTAATGAGCATTATGGTGTAAATTTTTAATGTGCGCCTTTGGCGCGCAATGCCCCTATTTATGAAGCATATTGTGCATTATTGCTCAATCTGTTTGGTATAGTGCAGGCATGTCCAAACTATGGCCCTCCAGCTGTGAAACTACAAGTCCCATCATGCATTGCCACATTTTTGCAATTAGGGAATGCTAAAACTATGTCAAGGCATGCTGGGACGTTTAGTACAGTATAAGGGGTTACTATTGTGTTGCAGGATTTGTATAAGGGGTATATGGTGTAGTAAACTTAGGTTACCACATAAAAGGTGCTGACATACTGTCTACCAAGTTTCGGTTTTCAGTATTTTTTTATGACTGGAGTGCCGTCTCACCCCACAAGTATCTTAGGACATCGGCGTCCTGCGGGTGCACCTTTGGAGTGCACCCGCCAATATATCTCCCTGCATTTTTCTTATGCCAGCCCCCTGCATTTTCCAGGTATATATAATTAGTTGAAAGTATTTACACAAATAGAGACACACCCATGAGCAGACCACCCAAACAGAACACTGGTCACGTCCCCCACATTATTAGATGCTGGCCGCAACCCCTATTATTGCGCATAATAGGCCCTTGATAATTTTCAGCTCCAGGCCCATTTAGACCTTAATCTGGCTCTGGTCATCCCGGGTTCAGTATGAAAGGTGCCGACTCGGGATGTCCCTGATTCAAAAGCATGTGTAAACAGGGCCCAACCCAGGAATGTCAATGCATGTCCCTGGAATTTAATTCCCGGATTGGTCTCTGCATTTCATCTATGAAAGGGGTATTACTGTACAATTCAACTAATATCCATAAAGTTAATCTACATATAATAATACATGATTAATATCAAATGTATAATATTGCATGCCATGTTGTTTAATATAATAGCCCTGTCCTTAAAAAGTATTAGGATATTAGTCTTTGTTAAAAGATTATATTTTAAGGCACATATGATCCTGCTGTATAAAGGTCCATAAACACTGGGCGACTATGCCCAGTGTGTATGGACAGTGATGACCGCTATCATCGCTGGGGGGAAAGCCGCTCAATGCATACACTGAGTGGCTTTCCCCCTGTCCATGGAGGGGGGAGGACGGCTTTGCATAGCGCAGTGCTATGCAAAGCCGCTCATCTGCTGGTATAACCTGCAGATGAGCGGTTTCCCTGGCAATGATGCAGCAGCGCTCACCACTCATCGCCGAGGCATACACACTAGGCGGCTTTGAGCTGAAAGCTGCTCAAATCAGATGTTTTGAGCGACTTTCAGCTCAAAGTTGCCCAGTATGTATGGGCCTTAAGTTATATACTCACAGGTCTTTATTAGAGACAAAGGACTTTATTCCTCCACTGCTGCTAAATTTGCTATGACTGCATCTCTCTAAGCATAAGTGCCTCTTGAATAGATCTTTTATTACATAGTAACATAGTTAAGGTTCAAAGAAGACTTGCTTCCATTAAGTTCAACCTTTTACAGGACCTGTTGGAGGGTGTTCACTGTTTGAATTGTTTACTTCTAATTCCACTTTGGGCAAATTATGTTTATCGGTTGTACCCCTGGATGTTTTTATCAAATAAATGTTTGTCCAACCTTAATATAGATGTATTTATTGTGTCTGCTGACACAACTTCTTCTGGAAGAGAGTTCCATACTTTTACTGCCCATGTGTCCTAGTCTCTGACCTCAAAGTAAATAGGTGTCTGTCAGTTTGTTATATTGTTCCCTCATAGACTTGTACATGTTAGGCATGTCTCCCCTTAATCTTTTCGATCATAAAATCTTTCCTAATACCGTGTTTGGTACTTGTTATTTTGGCGGCGCCCGATTTCAGCATCGTTCGATGAACGTATCGCATCGCATGCCATGTACCCGATGGCACGCGATGCGACGCGATTTTGACCCCCTATACGATGAAAAATCATATAAGCACCCTAAAGGGTGCTTTTGAGCACCCTAATGGGTGCTTACAATGTTAAATGCACCCCCACGCCACCCCCCCACTATAAACGTGAACCCGAAGCGTGGCGAGCGCAGCGAGCCTGCGAGGGGCGGCGGTACGCGTCCTACGACCTTTTCATACCCCCACTATCCACGTCGGCGTGGAGTTGAGAATAGATTAGTGTAGCGAGCGCAGCGAGCCACCGAGCCCGAAGCGTGGCGAGGGGACGCGGATACCTTCACAGGTAAACGCGTCCCTTCGCGGGCTTCACAGGTATCCGCGTGCGCTCGCCAAGCTTCGGGCTCGGTGGCTCGCTGCGCTCGCCACACTAATCTATTCTCAACTCCACGCCGACGTGGATAGTGGGGGTATGAAAAGGTCGTAGGACGCGTACCGGGTTCACGTTTATAGTGGGGGGGTGGCGTGGGGGTGTATTTAACATTGTAACATTGTAAGCACCCACTAGGGTGCTTAACATTGTATAAGCACCCATTAGGGTGCTTATACAATGTTTAATCGCATTGCATCACATCGTATGGCATTGTATGCCATGTACAAAGGCATACAATTTGAAAATTGTATGCCATCGTACACTAACCAACGAAATCGCATCGCATACCATCGCATGCGTAATGGTATGCGATGCGATGGGCGCCGTCAAAATACACAAGTACCCCGTGTTTCCCCGATAATTAGACCTCCCCCGAAAATAAGACCTACCCCAGATTTTGGACATTTGTCCAAAATAAGACCTCCCCCGAAAATAAGGCCGATTAAATTTTCAAAGCAATGGATTCCAAATAAATACTAGCCCCCGCTAACCTCCAGGTGATCTTCGGTCACCTCTGAGGTATTTAGAGACCACCGGCTCCTACAGATGCCGCTTTGCTCCCGGTCCCAGGGATGCATTGCGGGAGGCGGCGTGACGCTGCCGCGCACATCACGCGGCTGCAGCAGAGCACAGAGCGCTGGCGTTGCTGAGACAGAGAGGAGAGGTGTGTAAAGGAGGCTGTTACGGTACGTTCCCTCTCTTTAACGGAGGACTGGGGGCATGTTTACAAGGAGCACTGGGGCATGTTTTAAAGGAGGATTGCTGTCAATGTGAACCGTATTAAAATAAGACCTCCCCTGAAAATAAGGCCTATGGTGTTTTTTGTTGGTTGAAAAAAATAAAATAAGACAGTGTCTTATTATCGGGGAAACACGGTATGTGTAATCTGTCCTCATAGTTTAATGACTCCAACCATTTTATTACCTTGGTTGCACTTCTATGGATTTTTTCAGTTCTATAATGTTCTTTTTGTAGTGAGGAGCCCAGAATTGTACTCCATATTCTAGATGAGGTCTAACCCATGCCTTGTACAGTGGCATAATTATTCTGGCGTCCCTAGTTTCCATGCAGGCTAGTGTCTTGTTGGCCTTATTGACTACCCAGTTTATTGTTAATTTGGACTACTAGGTCCAGGATTTAGCCAATTCCACACCATTTAGATTGTAAGTAGCACACTGGTTATGTCTCCCAAATTGTATAACATTACATTTATCAACATGAAACCAATAAAAAAAAATTCAATTGTTCTGATAACCCTGTACAGTTTAGTGTATTCCCCCAAAGATGGTTACTTTGCCAAGTATGCCCTCCTCTATATCATAAATGAATATGTTAGCTTTTCACATACTGGTATACAAAAGTCTTCTTTCTCCACTGCTGCTAGTGCTCCCAATGTATACAACTTAATGGGATACAACTGATCAACCAGAAGATAAATCGCTTACAAGAATATGTCCTGTGGTCTCCACAATACAATATTGCCTTTCTCCAATCTCCAAGGGCTTATAATGTGTTTCTCTGCATAATTGGATTGTCAGCAGCTTCCTTAGTTTAAATCCTTTATTTACTGTTACTTATGTACATATAGTCAAAATCTCATCGGGATCACATGCAGATCGCATGGGTTTTTAACCCTTGTGATCCCAATGCGCGTTTACGTATCGCAAGCATAAAAGTCTTGGCTGCATAGACCATATAGTGCAGATCTGCACTATATAGTCAAAGTTTTATGCAGGTCGCATGCATGCTGTGCGATCCCGATGCAATCTGATCGCGTCGGGATCGCATCGCACGGTACTCGCACCATGTGTATACACCATAACATTTGTTAGCTGAACTTACTATTTGAAATAACCCAATCTAAATCTCAGACTCTTATTACATACCACCCAACTGTCACGGATTCTGTGGGACATTCAGTTTCTTTAGTGACTGCTTCCTGCGGTCCCAGCTGAGGTCTGCATGTCCTGTGTGTGTGTGTTTGTGTGTTGGGGGGGGCAGTTAGGAGTTGCTCTGTTACAAGCTGAGCAGCGGCAAATAGATGCTGTGGGAGACAGAGGGGGCTGTGAGCATTGCCAGCAGCTCACAGAGCACTGGGCATGCTGCCATAGGCTCAGAAGAGTGTCACTCCCAAACATTCACACTCCCATTTGATAAGACTACATCCCGTTTTCAGTGCCAACAAGGCTTTGCAGGAAAGGATTGCAACTAATTCTTCAAATATGTTTGGAGCAGGGCCGGCGCTACCCACTCAGCAGCTCCTGCAAAGCAGGGAGGCGCCATGCTGAAAAGGCGCTGTCTCCCTCCCTGCTCTGCTAAAGCTGCCTCAGCCCTCACTGTCACTGCCTCCTGCACGCCGCCTGCAGCGCCTGTCTGACAGCGGGCGGCAGTATAAAGAGCTGCTCCCATCACCACGCACACACTGTTCTCCTCCTGCGACCTACCCCCTCTTCCTCACGGACACTTGCGCTGAGGCATGTAGCGCTGTCTGTGAATGCCTGGATGACATGTCATGTCCGCATCTGCCCCCTATCCATTGCTCCCGGCACCTGTCAGCTGTCAATCAAATGAGGAACAGGCAGCAGCGCCTCCTCCCCTTCCTTCCCTAGGATCGCATGTTGCATACGCTCCCACAATCGGGCTGCAGCTTGTTGCAATGGCAATGTGAAAGGGCGCAAAATTTATGGTTTGCAGGAGGGCGCCGGACACCCTAGCACCGGCCCTGGTTTGGAGATATGTTATTAGATATGTTTTTATTGCGTATATTTTTTTTGTCCTGCTGAACCTTTCCCGGTATTTGAGAGTGCTTCAGTTGTGTTGTAAAAAGTTTTCTAGGAAAGAGAAGATCGTTATTAGTTCTTAGGGCAGTATTCAATGACAATATTCTCCGTGCATGGCGAGCGGTTTTTTTCGCTCGCCATGCACTCGCCGTGTTTTTGCGGAGATTCTCCATGTTTGGAGACTCTCCGTCACGGCACTTTAGATAGTATTCAATGTGACTGAGACTCACCACCCCTCGCGACAAGTCTCAGCCAATCCAGCGTATGAGGTGATGCTGCAGAGTGCCTGAGGACGGCGGCAGGCAGGGAGATGGAAGTCTCCCTGCCTGCCCCAGAACATATGTGGGGGGGAGGTGGGCTCCCCGGGAGCCAGGCAGCACAGGCTGCCCCCCCGGGGGGTGCCAGCAGGGGACCATGTATTCACTGCTCCGATCATGCATATGTAATGATCGGGTGCAGTGGATATATGAATATCTAATGAGCGGCTCGGCACCTGGCCCGCTGCTGGCTGCTCTGTGTAATAAAAAAATTTAAATTTTTTTTTAATTAAATATATATTCATGTGCTATAAGCACATGAATAAAAATAGCATGCCCTTTCATAGAATAAAATTCCTGATTTTTTTACACCAAAATTAAAACAAAAAAACTTTTATTTTAAAAGTTCAACTTCCACTTGAAAAGATGGAGAATTGCTACACGGAGAGACACGGCGAAAATCACTTAGAAAGACGGCGAGAAGGGCACATTGAATAGGGTTGCTCGCTTTTTGAGAGCAAAAGTCTCCATCCAACGTGAGAAAAGCACAAACTCGCCATAAAACACGGAGAATTTTTCTCATTGAATACTGCCCTTAGAATTGTCCCAAAGTGGTAAGCATGCTTTTGCATTCCATTCATTAAATCGGATACTGAACATTAATTATATCAACAGCACATGATTTAAGGCAGTGCTCAATAGCTTCATTAAAAACTTGCTTAAATATCAGTTTCACTATGATTATACCATATTGTATTCTATTAAAACATTGTAACCTCTGCAGCAATAATTGATTGTATATCTGGTAACATCATTAGGGCTTGACTGTAGACCTTATTCTTATTCACTTGCAAAGGCAAATTCCTTCTCAAATGGACAAAACCATGTGCACTGCAGGTGGGGCAGATGAAACAGGTGCAGAGAGAATATGATTTGGGTGAGTTATTTTGTTTCTGTACAGGGAAAATACTGACTGGGTACTTGTGTATTATAGTGGCGCCCATCGCATCGCATACAATAAGGCATGCGATATCGCGCGATATTGTACAATGTCATACAATTTTAAAATTGTATGACATTGTGTATGGCATACAATGCCATACAATGCGATGCGATGAGATTAAAAATTGTATAAGCACCCTAATGGGTGCTTACAATGTGAAATGCACCCCTACGCCACCCCCCCCCCCCCCCCCCACTATAAACGTGAACCCGAAGCGTGGCGAGCGCAGCGGCGGCACGCGTCCTCCGACCTTTTGTCATACCCCCACTATCCACGTCGGCGTGGAGTTGAAAATAGAAAGTGTGGCGAGCGCAGCGTGCCACCGAGCCCAAAGCGTGGCGAGCGCAGTGAGGGGACGCGGATACCTTCACAGGTATCTGCATCCCCTCGCGGGCTTCACAGGTATCCGCGTCCGCTCGCCACGCTTCGGGCTCCCCACACTTTCTATTCTCAACTCCACGCCGACGTGGATAGTGGGGGTATGTAAAGGTCGGAGGACGCGTACCGCCGCCGAACGCCATGCTTCGGGTTCACGTTTATAGTGTGGGGGGGTGCATTTAACATTGTAAGCACCCATTTGGGTGCTTAAAAGCACCCTTTAGGGTGCTTATACAATGTTTCATCGCATAGGGGGCAAAAATCGCGTCGCATCGCATGCCATCGGGTGCATGGCATGCGATGCGATAAAAACATTGCATCGGGGGCGCCGCTATAATACACAAGTACCCGGACTGCTTTATTTTTACACTGCAATATAGATCTCACTTTGCAGTAAAACCCCAACCCAAATCTAATTCTCTTTGCAGATGTTACAACTGTCCCACCTGCAGTGCACATGGTTTTGTCCATTTGAGAAGGAATTTGCGAGTGAACCAGAATAAGGGCCTATATGTAGAAATGTTGGATGTTTCACTATTTTTTTATTGCTAGCCCTTCAATTTAGCATTAGTCACAAGCTCAAAACACCTATATTTCACTCCCACAAGTGTCATAGGATCGCAGTAACCCCACATAGGGCCTTATTCTGGTTGCTGCGGCCGGGCCGTACGCGTACGTCCCGGGGTTTTTTATGATCTGCGCATGCGTACATTCGCTAATGCGCAGGCGCGAACACTCCACAACGCTTACGGACGGGTCTCTACGTGCGAAAAAACCTGTACGCGAGTGTACGGGCATTGGGGGCGGCATAGGGGCGTGTTGAGGGGAGCGGCCGAAATAATGAGGGAAAATGGGCGTAAACATGGGCGTACACGGGGGTGTGCACCAAAAATGAGCGGTGCTACTACCGCACGATCGACTAAAGCACCGTTCATTTCGGACACAAAACAGGCGGCCGCCAACCGCCATCTCAGACCACCCCTACAGATACCGCATGCCAGCGTGCGCCTGGGTTTGCTAATTTACGCTGATTACTACTCAAACACATACACCTGAATGTAACAACCAATGCTGCAGTCTATTAAGTCAAAACCATGATTTCACTACCTGCAAGCCACACACAGCACTCAAACACATTGGAAGCTTATCTTTCTATACTTCTCTACATTTAAAGGTTTGTTTAATTTAAGGTAAGAATCTTTTTAAGACCTGCTTATATATGCTAAGGTAGGTATTTGCTAAACAGTTATACACATTCACTACGTGCTTTCATAGACTTTACACAGTAGCACACTCAATCTACGCAAGTCGACATGTGTCAACGTGTTCACTCTAATACAAACATAGGTTTTGTATTTATGATACAATAACATAAACCACATCTAACACCTACAAAGGATGTTTCAGCAATGTTTTAAGCCCATGGCCACTATTTTGCACATTAATTAATTCAATCAATTAATTAATTTTCATAATTATAGTTCAAAGGCAAGATTTGCAGGTCCATATATGTGAAGGGTATGCCAGCGTACACGGACGTACGCTCACTCTCACGAGCGGTGACATAAGCTGAGTTTTCTATTGAAAACAATAGGGACCCGTCCGTGCAAGCTGGCGTACGCTCAGATAGCCGCAAGAAGTCGGTGGGAAGACGGACGAGAGACGTCCGTAAACGGTGGCGTACGCGCAATTGTACGCCAGTTGTCGGAGTGTAAGGGCTGGCCCGTCCGTGTACGTTGGCGTACGCTCAATTGTACGCCACTCCCCTTTGACGTTGTTTCTGGCCGTACGTATGCGGCTGAGTTGTGGGTGGACTTAACCCCAACGGCCGCGTGCGGATAGCGTACGTTAATAGCGAACGTACGCACGTTTGGCCGCTACGATCAGAATAACCTCCATAGTTCCCACCCAAAATCCATAATTTCACATAAATACAGATCCAACCAACTTCCATCTGAGCCAAAGTATGATAGATAAACGCAAAAATGTGTAAATCCATATCTGTACATGAGCTTTATGCAAAAACTCACCATGTGTACCTGGTTGCAGAGATTTGTTTGTCTTGTCCATGATGTATTGATTTACATTCTAACTCCTTCCACAGATTCTTGACTAAGTTGAGATCTGGTGACTGAGGAGATTATTTCATTAAGTTGAGTTCACTATCATATTCCTGAAACTATTCTAAAACTTTTCCATAATGCTGACATTTATCAATGCATTCAGGGCAAAAGATAGGAATGTCTTAATCATAATCAGTAGTGTGACTAGAAATTTCTCCCCCTCCCCTCCATCCATCCATCTATTATATATTTTTTAATCTAAATGCTTATTGCCAGGGGTTGGCAACTTGAATAAACCGTAAATCACACAGGCAGGTATTGTTGAGACAAGAACTGCATATTCAGGTATGTAAAGATAACGGTGCAGTGTAAACACTCATGTAGTTCTTGAATTCGGCAATGGCCGCTAAGTGTAATAGACAGGAGAGTGCATTATTTTATTTATTTACAATTTCTTATATATAGCGCAGCGGATTCCGTTGCACCGAAAGAACAAACTGGGTAAAACAGACAGACAGAGGTTGGAGGGCCCTGCTGCAAGCTTACAATCTATAGGGAAATAGGACGGAAACACAAGGACAAGCACCAGTAATAGCATGGCAGTCCCACCATGTTGCAAGTCCAGAAGGGATGCTATATAATAAATGAGTGCCTCTGAGGGTTATGTGGGTGGTACCTAAATTTGATAGGCTTACCTGAAGAGGTGATTTTTAGGGAAACGCTTGAAAGTTTGGAGGCTTGATGAGAATCTAATTGTGCGTGGGAGCTAATTTCATAGGGTGGGTGCAGCCCTATGAAAGTCCTGTTACAGTGTATGGGAGCTAGTAATCCATGCAGAAGAGAGACACAGATCTTGTGCAGAGCGGAGAGAGAGTTGGGAGATATTTTGAGATAAGTGAGGAGATATAGGTTGGTGTGGGTTGGTTAATAGCTTTATATGTGAGTAGAAGAAGTATTTTGTATTGAATACGGTAGAATATGGGCAACCAATGGAGGGACTGGCAGAGTGGATCAGCAGATGATTAACATCTGGCTAGGAAGCATAGGTGCCAATTTTTTTTGCGGGTGGGTGCTCAAGCCAAAAATATAGGGGAGTGCCTTCATGGGAAAGGGACGTGGCCACAAAATAATACTGATTTATATTACGCAGCACAGTTATCTCCAATATTCAAATTATGGCAACCATGCCAAATACATAAATGCCCCCACAGTGCCAAATACATAAATGCCCCCACAGTGCCAAATACATAAATGCTCCCACAGTACCTGTTACAGCGACGAGGGAGGGGGAGTGCAGTTGGACATGGGCGGGTGGGCAGCTGCTGAGTGGGTGGGTGCTCGGGCCCACAAGCACCTATGTTAGGAAGATCAGCCTCGCTGCAGTGTTCAAAATAGATTGCAGTGGCGAGAGTCTGTTCATGGGAAGACCAACGGAGGAGACTATTGCAATAATCAATGCGAGAGATAATGAGTGCATGGATTAGCGTTTTAGCAGTGTCATGTGTAACATAGGGTCATATCTTGGATATGTTTTTTAGATGCATGTAACATGATTTTGAGACAGATTGAATGTGGGTTGCACATCCAGAAATCCAGGAATGAAGACAAAACATCAATGAATTGAGAGTGATAGTAGAACATTGATAACTCCTGAATGATGGCTAGAGCATCAATGAATTCACAGCGATGGTTAGAACATCGATAACTCAGGAACAATGGTAAGAATATTGGTAATTTGAGAGTGATAGTTAGAACATTGATAATTTGAAAATGATTAATAGAACATCGATAACTCGGGAACGATGGTTAGATTAGTAGTTTAGGAACGATGAGATTATTCAGGAATGATGGTGGAACATTGATAGCTCAGGAACAATAGCGGAACCTCGATAGCTAGGCAGGACTGTGCTAAGATGAGTTTCATTCTCTAGGCAGAGGATCACAGGAGCTGGAATACCTGGAAGCAAACACACTGCAGCAGAGACACAACGGTACCAGCAGGAGACAACTGAAGCACTAGCAATTTGGACTGAGTTTCCCAACCTACTTATACACACTGGGAAGCGGGGATAGACTAAGACAGTATTACAGGAAACCCTTTCTCACAGGATTGGCTCAAAGGAGACAGGTGACTGGAGAAAACATGGCAGACTCCATGTTTGGCTCTGGCGGGAAAGTTGATTTGGGAACACCATGCTTGTGGCCAGGAGCAATGGCGGCAGACTGGGAGGCCCATGGGGAACTGAGAACCGCTGTGAGAGGGGAGACATGTTGCACAGACTCAGCGGCACCAGATGGACACAGGGGAGAAAAAAAACAAACACAGCAGCACTCACAAGCTTGGTGAAAACAAAGGTTTATTGGTCACAAAGAAATTCACCAATTTGAGACTTCCGGTTCCGGGTTACATGGAGATGGCAGCGCGGCTCTGAGCTCTGCTACCGCCCCAGCCTGACAGACCTGCTGTAACCCCAACCCTGGCAAAGATACCAACACCGTTACCACAGCCGATGCCACAAGTGTGCCGGAAACCCCCCACTTCACATGTACACAACCTGAGCTTTTCACACAGCCCACCCAGCATACCCCACAGCCCTTGGCCACTCCCCTGACCTATGCTGACATGGTCAGAGCCATACAAGATACAATTAACCCTATACTGGATGCCCATGCTGCAAAGTTACAGCAATCAGTGCAGGACTTTCTGACACAATCCTTCTTAAGGCCCCCATAAACTATGCGATTTGGGCACGAATTCACCCGATTCGGATGAATCAGGCCGTGAAATCGGCCCAAATCGCACTTGCAGACACCCCGTCCAATCCGATGCGTGGTCCCGTGCGCATCGGATCGGGGTCGGGAGGTCGGACGGGCTGCACATAAGATTTGCTAAATCTTATGTGCAGCCCAGCCCCGGAGCCGTGCGGGGGATGACAGCGGGCGGGGGATGCCGGCTATAGAGAGCCGAGCAGGGGGAGGCTGCATAGGGAGCCGGACAGGAGGAGGGTGACAGCGGGAGCAGCGCGCTGGGCAGGGAGGATGACGCTTGCTGCCAGGCAGCGGCGGGAGCCGGGAGGAACACACTAACTTGAAAAAAATAAAAAATGCCCATACAGATTACTAGCAAGCCATTGATTGGCTGAGACCTCTCTCAGCCAATCAGCGATTGGCTGAGAGAGGTCTCAGCCAATCAATGGGTTGCTAGTCATTCTGTATGGGCTTTTTTTTTTTTCAAGTTATCTGTGTTCCTCCTGGCTCCCGCCGCTGCCCGGCAGCCAGCGTCATCCTCCCTGCCCAGCGCGCTGCTCCCGCTGTCACCCTCCTCCTGCCCGGCTCCCTATGCAGCCTCCCCCTGCTCGGCTCTCTATTAGCCGGCATCCCCCGCCCGCTGATGACTACCCGCACGGCTCCCTCCTCCTGCAGCTCCCCAGGGACCGCATATGATAAATCCATGCGATTTATCATATGCACATCAAGTTCCTAATCGTGTGTCCCCCTCCCGGGGAGCTGCAGGGTGAAATCAGGTCCGACTTGTCCTTAGGACAAGTCGGACTAATGTATGGGGGCCATTAGATGGACAAAACCATGTGCACTGCAGGGGGGCAGATGTAAAATTAGATTTGGGTGAGTTATTTTGTTTCTGTGCAGGGTAAATTCTGGCTGCTTTATTTTTACACTGCAATATAGATCTCACTTTGACGTAAAACCCCACCCAAATCTAATTCTCTCTGTACACGTAACATCTGCCCCACCTGCAGAGCACATGGTTTTGTCATCTAAGAAGGATTTTGTCAGAAAGAGTGATCTAGAATAAGACCCTAAGTCACAATTGAAGCAAATGCAATGCTAATGAAGCACACCTGGGTGAAGCATCTCAAGATATTAATTCCCTTAAAGCCACCAATGAAGCATTACAGAAAACCACATTTGCTATGCAGAATAAACTCGCAGATTTTTAAAAATCGCTCGAGAAGGAGCAACCTACGTATTCTGGTACACAACCTGTACACTTTTCTTGTCACCACCATGCCTGAGCTACTTCACATAGATGACGCCTGCACAGGAATTGTGATTGAAAGAGCCCATAGACTAGGCCAGCCTAGGGACAACGCTATAAACTGATCTAGGGCAATTATATTTAAATGCCTCAATTTCCAACATAAAGAGGCAATCTGGGTGGCATTCCGCCAAAATAGATCCCTGCAATGGAACAGTAATAAACTGCTGATCTTCCAAGACTTTTCAGCTGAAGTCACGAGGGCCAGAAAGGAGTTTTCTCCCTGTAGTTCCTTTGTACGGCGCTGCGAAACACTTGTGGCGCCTTATAAATAAAATAATAATAATGTGCACCTGGTTGGTGAAGAACCATACTAAATTTTCCCTACTCTATCTCGCGAAGCTTCATGGGAACCTTTTTTAAAGATTTCAGTAATGTGCAGTGCGCAGAAAGTTACCTGGTCGAATTGGCCCAGGCCACCTTTTCCACTGCGAGTCCAGACTCTACATGAAGTTACTGACCCAACACCCGTAACTACTATTCCTGCAATCCCAACTTTCAGCAGAATAGGAGCTACCACCTACGACCTGTATTACACCACCTCACGGAATGGAGGTTTATCTCTTCCTTTCAATACGGGATATTGACTTTGAGACTGCCACATTGACCCGAGGAGTGACACGCAAAATTGCCCTCCACCACACCAGGTCGCAATATTTGACCTCACCCCTCATAAGTGACTTGCCTACATCCCAATACACCTTGAGATAATTTGAACTACCTTCCCCCAACTCAGTCTACAAGGGGATTCTCTGGTGACTTCTTGCTAAATCCCGCATACCTCGGATGTCTTCCGCCATTATGACCGCAAGGATTCTACAATAACATTCCATCACCACCACCCCCTCCCTTGGAAAATAACCGCTTACAAATCTCCAGGTTCAGATTATCTGATTGTTCATGATTGCATTCTTTCTGACCCCATTTAAGGGCTTCTCCATTTTATTTTATAGGTTAACTACTGAATATTTTATAAGTATGTTATTGGTTGCCATGATATGTGCATTATCTACCCGCCTCAGTGGCGGCAGGCTGACTCAGGGGCAACTGTGGCAAACTAAATTGCACCTCAATGCTATTAATGTATTGCGAATGTCCTCTACGCCATTTAACTACGATATTTGCGTAGATCTAGGTGAAATCAAAAGAATCTTTAAATCGATCAAGGACGGACGTAATGCATTAATGTCTATATCATAGTGGTACTCACAATATATATGTATTCCCCAAAAGTATTGGAATATGGTCGTCCATACTTTATTGTCTAATATTGTATAGACTACCATCACAGACGTAAGCTCAGTGAACCAACAGCAATGCGATTAATTACATAACCCCAAACAAAGGACAAAGAACTGAAAGGTTAACTGGCTTAAACCAGTTCTACCTCATGGCCAGGAAGACACCCTGCGTGGATAGGAAGACACTCCAGGTGGAATGAAGAACCAATGAGAAGACACCTGGTCTCTTACCCAATGACCATCAAGACTGACCCTTCAGAACCTTTGCTTTAAAAGGAGCAACACTGGGATCCAGGACACACAAGTGATCTTACAGAGCACATTCCTGGGATCCTGGGTGGAAGCGTGTGCGATCGTATCTCTCCGTCTGTGACGGTAATTGATATATTTATATGTGTGTTTGTTGCACTGGGTCAGCTGCCACAGTTCCATAGTCACTGCGTTTGTTTAAATCAGGGGTGAGGAAACTTTTTTGTGCAAAGGGCAGTTTGTATGGGGAAAAAATCCTTCGGGAGCCATATGTAAAAATTTCTCTTACAAATTGTCCTGCTGCAGCCATCCCATGCTCCAGCGGCTGCTGCTGAATAGGACTGACAGTGTCCAGCTGCTGTTAAGTGGAATCTCGTGAGAACTACTAACCTTTTGCGAGAATTCCCCTGTACTTGACTCCCAGCAAAGCCGCCGGTGGGCGGGCCACTCAGACTGGCAACGGGGGGCAGAAAATGGCCCCAAGGCCTGAGGTTCCCCACCCCTGGATTAAATCATGTATGTAATAACTATTCATTGTATTGTAGAATTGTTCCTGTTTATTGATTGTTACCCTCTTATCACCTTTGGCCATTAAGGACGCCAATATATTAAGATACATTGTTAGATCCATGATCCCACCATAACTGATTGTTTGTGCGTATCAATTCCTTTATAATCAAGATATAGCGTATGAGACGCTTTAAAAGGTTTTGTTATTCTCAGTGAGGATAAAGTGCAGTACGTATGGTTTAATGGTTAGCATTACTGCCTCACAGCACTGAGGTCATGGGTTCGATTCCCACCATGGCTCTAACTGTGCGGAATTTGTATATTCTCCCCGTACTTGCTTGGTTTTCCTCCGGGTAACCCGGTTTCCTCCCACAATCCAAAAATATACTGGTAGGCAAATTGGCTCCCAACAAAATTAACCCTAGAATATCTGCGTGTACATGTGGTAGGGAATATAGATTGTAAGCTTCACTGGGGCAGGGACTGATGTGAATGTTCAACTATACTCTGTAAAGCGCTGCAGAATATGAATGCGCTATACAAGAAACTGTTAATAAATAAAGTGTAAATGTATATTATTTAAAGGTGGATTGAAAAGGGTAAAACTGAGACAACACAGAGACTGGTTTGTGGTTGCACCTATTCATATGCAAATGTGTTTTTTGTCAACCTTTCACAGTGCCTGTGAAAAGATGCCTTAGACACAGCGCCACTGCTGTAAATTAAATGATGGCATGGTGGTTGCTAGGAGTAACATGAAAAGGTAACAAATGAGGAAGGTTAAGGCAGGCATGTCCAAACTGTGGTCCTCCAGCTGTTGTGAAACCACACATCATAGCATGCATTGCCATAGATTTAGCATCCCCAATAGCAAAAATGTGGCAAGGCATGATGGGAATTGTAGTTTCACAATAGCTGGAGGGCCATAGTTTGGATATGCCTGGGTTAAGGGAACAGCATAATATTATATGGTCCACTGGTTTATTAAGTATTGATCATTAATACAACTTCAGCCCCCAGGTCGATCTGTATGCCCTGACGATATGATCTAAGGCTGGGGCGAGCCTTATGTCTCTGTGCCACTGGTACCCAGCAGCCTGTTATGCTGTTGGGCCACTGGAGGTCTTTTTGTTTGTTGTCGTAAAGGTCTAAGGTTTGGGGCAATAGGGAGCACGGGAATACAGCTCATCACGATTTTACATATCATGATTATTGTACTCACAATTGCCTTGACACCAGAGCACCCACTACTGCTAGACGATCGGCTATACTTCCTCACCCTTTCTCTTCCTCCAAGATGCCTTATCTCCCTTAAATCCAACCACTAGGTCGAAGACGTGGAGGAAAGGCTGTCCCTACCCAATAATCCCACTGATGCTTGCGCTTCTTACTAGACCTAGGTCTCCTGAGAGTGGCACTGTCCATTAGCACCACTAGTAGAACAACTACTACAACTATAGGCCAACTCTGTTGACCCTGAACTAGGCATCCAGTCACTGTCAGAAGACTCACCAGACACTAATGTTCCCTGGTAACTTCTTTTGCCTACGGACCTGCTTCATACGACCTCCTGATTCTTTCGAGACCTCCTTGTCTGCTGAGGCGAGGCAAAGGCATCAGCGCAGACACATCTGGAGCACAAATGGAGGATCTAGATACACAAATTTGAAGTACAGACATTAACCCAGCATCAACTGGTTCCGCTGACCCACAGAGTGACCCCAGAATGCCCTTCCAGTGACAAACCCCTTACAGCGCCTGCGGGCCGCACATCATACCGCGTGACTAAAAGGTGCCAAGGAAACGGCTTCACCTGCCTCCTACTAAATCCAGTCTAAGCACAGAGCCTGAATCATCCTCCTCAGACGCCTAACAACTGTTGATAGTGAATCAGAATGGCACCTCTCTTCTATGTTTTACATTATAGGAGGCATTCTGAGGGGACCCAATGTTTGCTTCTCCATTATCGGGGGCCCTCCACTCCCCGTTCCCTTCCCCAGTGGTTCCAGCCATTGCCACTATACGCCGTGCCTGCCTCTTCTCATGCTTGTGGGTTTTTGGAGTATCCAGCAATATGCTGGTACGCCTAGGTGGCGCTGCTTAGCCAAAAATAATTAACCAGTCAGATGTCTGGATTAAATGGTACACATTTATAAAAAAAAAACATAATTTCATCAATTAAAAAAATGTCATATACAAACATGACATACTACATACAACATATAACAATTGCTATCTTGTGCAAAAGCTGGGTATGGTTTTAAAAAGTCTGTGTAGACAGAGGCTTAAATTGAGAAATGAGGGTTCATTATAGTATAGAGGCTTTTTTCATCATTATAGAGGCTTTTATAGTTACCAGTCCATATGGCCGTGTGCTTTGGATATAATTTTTGCAGGGTTAGCTGTAGGTCACAACTGGACTTCCTCCCTTTATCTGAGCCGAGTTGAATTATTTGTAATCCTTATGGATGGTCTACCTCTTTGCAGAGGGACCGGCTCCAGGTGGTGTCCGTCCAGTTGGTGAATCTGCTTGTATATTGAATTTTAGGGCTGAATAAAGCCCTAAAATTAGGGCTGAATAAAGCCCTAAAATTCAATATACAAGCAGATTCACCAACTGGACGGACACCACCTGGAGCCGGTCCCTCTGCAAAGAGGTAGACCATCCATAAGGATTACAAATAATTCAACTCGGCTCAGATAAAGGGAGGAAGTCCAGTTGTGACCTACAGCTAACCCTGCAAAAATTATATCCAAAGCACACGGCCATATGGACTGGTAACTATAAAAGCCTCTATAATGATGAAAAAAGCCTCTATACTATAATGAACCCTCATTTCTCAATTTAACCCTCTGTCTACACAGACTTTTTAAAACCATACCCAGCTTTTGCACAAGATAGCAATTGTTATATGTTGTATGTAGTATGTCATGTTTGTATATGAATTTTTTTTAATTGATGAAATTATGTTTTTTTTAATAAATGTGTACCATTTAATCCAGACATCTGACTGGTTAATTATTTTTGGCTAAGCAGCGCCACCTAGGCGTACCAGCATATTGCTGGATACTCCAAAAACCCACATTTCTTGATCTTTAAGAGGTACACAATTCCTCTGATTAGGAGGCTGCAGCTTGGCTAAAAATGTTATCATCCTCATATATCTGTAGGAAAATCAGCGCTCTTGTAGTGACCCTAGTGGCCACAAAAGTATTGTCTTCTCATGCTTGTGACAAGCCAGCCAGCACCTCCTGGAGCACACTCACTGGCGCCTTCTGCCATTTCCAAATGTGGCCCAGCCAATCTGTACAAGCCTCTAACAGAAGCATGATTGCACAGCCCCCCTCTAGAGTGACTCGCTCCGCTAGTACTCGAGGGCATCGCCCTGTTATACTCTTATACCCACTGCTTCAAGATACTGGGTGGCAATACCAACACTGCTCGGGGGCCTTTCTATCACCACACTCCCTCCCAGGTAAATAAGGAGGGGGGATAAATGAGAAGGGAATAAAAGAACAGAGGAGAAAGGAAGAATATAACTAGAAAGAAGAAAAGAAATAAAGCAATCAAAATAACAATGATCAATAAGAGCAAATCTACTGCTCACCCAACAACCCACAAGGAAAGCGAGCTCAAATAAACCTAGAAACAATCCTGTAATCCTATTGGCTATCTCCCTAAACTTCAAAAATTATTAACCGTAAAACAAATCAAAGTTCATGGCCAAGAGCAGGCCTGGACAACCTTTGAACCTGTGGCTCTACAGCTTATCCCAGCATGCCTGTCAACAGTTTCAGAACTCCATAATAGCAAAACCATTACAAGGCATGCTGGGACTTGTAGCTTCACAACAGCGTGAGATTGCAAAATATATCATCTCGGACTAGTTAAAAGTTCGTCAAAATGAAGGCTTCTGCAATGTACTTTGTGAGCTGTGACAGTTTTTAGCCTACAAACTACCCACCCCACCACCAGTCCCTATCTGTTCCTAGCTCCAATCTCTCTCTTTACAGCTCCCTCTCCATATCCAGCAGTCACTTTGATATGACCTCTTTTAGCACACAAATGAGTAATTTGGTCTGTTGAGTGGTCTCTAGTGGTCAGTGGCAGTACTTCAACTCAGAGGTGCAGAGTAGTTAGCCCTGTAATAGCAGGTTTCTATGCGGGCTGGCCTGTCAGCAGTGACCCTATCCTGTTCTCGGCCGGCTCCACTGGCAATCCGCAGGCAAGATTCAATGTCCCGCCTGCCGAACACCAAAAAGGAGGCGTGGGCGCGAGATACGGCCATGGATCATCGAACTGCGGCCTTGAGCTCCGCAATCCATTGTCGTTCTCAGCAGAATGGACCAGAGTGCTTCTAAAGTCCGCCCCGTTCTGCCGAGATCCCTGATCAATACTGTCAGGAAAGATAGCCAATAAGAAATTGATACAATATATAAGTAATACAGTCGATAAAGCAGCCATTAAGTACATATCTGTGTAATATTTTATTCACTCATTTTCTGACTTTAACATCACCCACTCTATAAACTATTTCTAACTTACACTATGGGTGAGATTTAATAGAATGAGAGATTCAGAAAGTGAGAGATTTTGTGAGAAATCTCCAGTTTTTTAAAAGCGGCAATCATTTACACAGCAAAATCAAACTGATTTTGCCGTTTAAATGATTGCCGTTTTTAAAAAAAACCTGGAGATTTCTCACAAAATCTCTCATTTTCTGAATCTCTCATCCTATTAAATCTCACCCAACATCTTTGGAGATTACTTTAATCCTCTTTTTTTACAATAATTGGAATAAAACTTATGTTTTAATATTTGTCATTATTTGTGCAAGAACCCTAGTGGAAACTCACATCAGAATCCAGAGTGCACTTATTTAATCGAGACATAAGGAATCCGAGGTGATAGAAAAATAATGTATATAAATTACTACATCAAACACCCCAATACCCCAACAAATCCCCCCTTTTCTTTTTTTGCAAACTATTCTCAAGAAAGATGATTGAAACAAAAATGAAAGAATACACATAAGACAAGTTATTAGAAATGTTTTACTTTTTTTTTTAAAAAACAGCTTATAAAACAGTTTCAAAAGCCCCAGAATTCAAAAAATAACTGGAACTGTGATTTATACATAACACTGCAAATAAAGACATGGTAATAGCTTATATTTGTTGTAAGGGCAATTTACTGTAACATTCTTATACCCCTTTCACACTGCACCACAAACCCGGGCTATTGCTGGGTCAATCTGGGTCAAGGTGCAGTGCGAAAACACCAAACCGTATATCCCAGGTTGACCAACCTGGCAATTCAACCCGGGATATAAAAAGGTTAAGCTCGGGTTACCCAGTGCATAAGTGAGCAACCCGGGTCAAATGTGAGATCACGAGTCCGACCCTGCAATGTGATCTAAAAGTAATCAACTGTTATTATTCAGCAAAGAGCT
Source organism: Crinia signifera (assembly GCF_055691185.1). Lineage (NCBI taxonomy): Eukaryota > Metazoa > Chordata > Amphibia > Anura > Myobatrachidae > Crinia > Crinia signifera. Next base: position 66,430,838 of record NC_139224.1, read on the forward strand.
GAAAACTCTTCTTACACTTTGCAAACCACACTTTAGTGAACACTGAGTTATGTAGCAATATATATATGGCCTTTAAAAGTTTATTTAGCTGGCTATTAAAAAAAAACAAAAGCAACAAACCATAGTTAAATTAGTTAATGCTATACAAAAGTCTAGACATGTACAGTATAATCAGTGTAATGCGTAGAACAGTATTGCGTCCTTCAATGTACTGAAAGATTAAGTGAAAGTATAGACAAACTTAACACTTCATACTGTAATTGTACACTTGTTATTAATTCATATGCTTCTGTAATGACTAAAATATATGCTATATTATAAAAATGTTAGCATCAAATGTTTTTCTTTATTCCATCTAAGAATTTTCTAGGTTCCAACTTCATTAAATATCTGTTTTCAAATTAAATGTGTTGGCTCTGAGCAGCATACAGTAGATTTAGTTGGTAGCCAGTTTAACAGCTCAGAAATGACTGTATTTCTAGGACCCTGGTGTACTCAATAGTTTAATCTGCCTCACTCCAGAAAGCAGACCCATTTCTGAGCTAAAACAGGGCTGCAGTGTCCAAAAACACTCAGGTTTCACTCAACGGAATGGGATCATTGTATAGACAGCAACTACGCCTACAAGCATTAGGTAGACACCACTAGGTCGACATGACTGAAGGTTGACATGCGGGAAGGTCAACATGACTGAATCGACATGAGTTAGGTCGACAGGGTTATTAGGTGGACACAAGCATTATGTTGACATGGGGAAGGTCGACAGTCAAATGATCGACATAGGGTTTTTCACAATTTTTTCGTCCCGAATGTGGACACAGACATGGGCACTGAAACATAGCGCTGCGTGCGCTCGCCATCTTACTACGCTCGGCACACTATTTTATTCTCCCACCACACCAGGCATTCCCAACCACGGTCCTCAAGGCACACCAACAGTGCAGGTTTTCTAGATATCCAGGCTTGAGCACAGGTGACTTAATTAGTATCTCAGGGATTCTGATTAAACCATCTGTGCTGAAGCCTGGATATCACTAAAACCTGTACTGTTGGTGTGCCTTGAGGATCGTGGTTGGGAATGCCTGTCTTAGAACAAGGGTCCGTTGAAATTTAGTGTGCTGACTTCAAAAAGGTTTAGTAACAATGCTACAGAGTGTACTTTACATATACAGGTGTTCAGCAATATATTTGTTCAGCATACACATTTTTGAAAGCAGAACACCCTTTTCTAGGAGATTAACATTTTTGTCAAACATAATCCATTTCTGTATAAATAAAATAACCTAGCACACAAATTAGATATTGCTAGATTCTCTGAAAATTACCAGTTCAACTTGTACCCCTTTCACATAGGGCCTTGGATCCGGTGACGTATGGACCAGGGTCAAGTTGCAGTTTAAAAGCACCACAATGGATATCCCAGGTCGACCAACCCGGCAATTCAACCCGGGTTATAAGAAGGGTTAAACATGGGTCACCCTCTGTTTAATGGGCGACCCGAGTTTAGTGTGAAAGCGCCAGATTGGGTCAGGGCATAGTCGGATCAGGTCCATCTCGGCTTATGGACGTGAAAAGGGTAATAGTTGTTTGAAGTTTCTCAATTTATATTGCCTATAAACATGGAAATCCTGCAGAAACCCGGAAAACCCCAGCAAATTTAGAATCAACAGGTGACAAACCGATATATTCTCCATTATTATATTTTAAGTTATCTTAAAGTGCTCTCTACCCTGAATTATTGTCTGCTCTCACTTCCACCTATGCTTCTGTTCATAATACCTCTTGCTCATTCTACACCCCATTTATTTTACCTTACACCAGGCATTCTCAATCTCAGTATTCAAGGCCCACTAATAGTCCAGATTTTATTAATATCCAGGCTTGAGTACAAGTGACTTAATTTGTAACTCAAGTTTTTTTTTTTTTTATTTAACTATCCAAAGAAATGCATGCATATTACTAAAACCTACCGTAAGTGTGCATTGAGTATCAAGGTTAGGAAACCCTGATACTCATGGGCCAGATGTACTAAGCTTGAAAAGTGATACAATGTAGAGTGATAAACAGCCAGCCAATCAGCTGCTAACTGCCATGTCACAGGCTGTGTTTGAAAATGACAGGTAGGAGCTGATTGGTAGGCGGTTTATCACTCTTTATCACTTTTCAAGGCTTGGAACATCTTACCTTATGTCTTTTGTAGCATTGTGGAATCTGAGACAAATTGGGATACAGCAGTACTAGATAAACAGGAGGAGAAAGCCAATAAACTGTAGTTGACCAAGACAAAAACAAAAATCAGCACAGCAGTGTTCTCTGCTCTCAAAATAATAAAGTTTTGTTACAAATAAATAGCTACATAGTGAGGTTGAAGTGTCCAATGGCCAGACTGATCTCTGCAAATGCTACACTTGGGTGAGATGTATCACACCTTGGAGAGAGATAAAGTACAGAGAGCTAAAGACTCAGTCAATCAGCTTCTGATGACAGTTAGGAGTGGATTGGTAAGTACTGTATCTCTCTCCGGTGCTTGATACACCTCCCCCATAATATGAATGGAAATATAACCTTGCTGTTGTGAGCTAAAGTAGTGGAGGTGTCAGACTCAGTGACATCAACAAATCTATGGGTGTACCCATCATACACATTGCACCCTGCTGTAACAACAATAGTTTAGAACTCATCAACTATCCTTGGCCTATACTAACTATTATTTACCTTCTTAGTAAATAATATTGGTGTAGGCCAGGACTCACGAGTAATAAATGACTGTAGGTAGGTAGGTACAGCAGGGTACAGTATATAATTGGTGCACCCACAGATTTGCCGGATGTCCGTGAGGCTGACCATTCCGCTATTCTAGCTCACAGCAGTGAGGTCACATTCCTTTAATACAGTATATTTGCAAAGTTGTTGGCACACAACACATAGCAAATGCCATCTTTCCAGCTGAGAACTCGGACTGATGACACCGCACATTACTCTTCTGCATATGTGTCATCTTTCAGAATACATAGCTGGGAAGATGACAACAATGCAACCACCCCAGATCCCTGCAAGTTAAGGTTTGGGGAGGGGGCATACTGTACAGAGGACCCTCATCTCTTAAAACGCCTTTGAGCTGTTGCAAAGATCAGCAGCATTGTGCATTTGTTACTGGAGAATATGAGACTGGGCAGTTATACACTGAATTTAATCACCTGCTTTCATATACTCTATACAGTAACCCATAAGTAAGCAGTCAATTACTTCTTGGTAGAATTGGGCACTCTACATTTGGTTGGAGAAGTTACAATTATTCCTCTTAATATTTTAAGGAGTCTTTTTGTTGAATAATGATTCAAAAGTCTCATGCTGGGTATACACCAGGACGACAAGGGTCCGATCCCATCAATCTAAATCCAATTCAGACCGATTGGATGTAGATTGTGTGGTGATTGGGCCCTTTTCTGTCCTGATATGGACCGATACCAATCCGATGCGCAATCCCGCGGGTTGGTCGGTCGTTATTCAGATCCTACCTGCAGCAGGTAGGATCTGAATAACGACCATACTCCCGGGTGCGGGTCGCCATCGGATCGGACCCGCTCACGGTGCACATCGTGAGCGGGTCGTGCCCCCCGCGTCATCGTGAGGGTCGTGCCCCCCGCATCATCGTGAGGGTCGGAAGAAACACTGACAACCCGCTCACATCGTGCGCGGGTCATCCTGGTGTGTTCCTCGCATCAGGGTCATTATTGCAGTGTAGTTGTAGGTGACAGCAGGGTTTTGAAATAAAAGGGTGTACTGCGACATTTGAATAACCCGCATTATGCCATTATAATTACCCTGCTGTCACCTACAACTACACTGCAATAATGACCCTATGCTGATGTCATTCACTACACTGCAATAATTGAGTTATTTATTTACAGTTTATTTACAGTTTCTTATATAGCGCAGCAGATTCCATTGCACTCTCATAAAGCCATCACACAGTACATTGTGATATATTCTATGGCAGAACAATCAATGGTTTTAGTGTGCGCATGTGCATAAGTATACAAGGCTTCGCCCATGTCCACCACTTTCAGGTGTCCACAGTTGTGCACAAGCAGCCAGATAAATGGGCATCAGAAAGCTTTATCTGCTGGCTGGCAAACATCAAATACTCGCAGTTCGATGGGAAAGTACTTCCATCGAATCCAGGATTATCAATGGATGCTAACCATCGGCTACCGATGCCCATCCCAAATGTGCAGTGCAATGGAGCAGAGTTTTTGTAGAATGCATGATGAGTTTCCAGATGTTGAAGTTGTAACAAAAGCCATAAAATGACATTTTTGGTTATTATAATGCATGTGTATAGCATACATATATATTTAAAAAGTGTCAAGGTCCACTTAGTCTCACTGTGGTATAAATATTCTTCAACCTGGTATCATATGCGTTTCAATCCATCTTGATCAATTAAATATTTCAGTGACTGTTGCACCCTCGCTCTTCAGATCTCTGAAACAAAAATAAATATTTGAAAGATCAGTGAAAATATTTAAATGTTCTGGTTTAGCTGCCCCTCCATAGGCACTGCATTACCAGGTATTTCATTTTCTCCCTATTCTCCATCAAATGTAATAACATGGTCATCAAATTAAAAATAAAAAATCATGTAAAAGATTATTGATCTAAACCAGGGGTTCTTAAACTCTATTAGGACCCCACACAGTTCACGATTTCCAGGTCACTCGGCAGGTGCATTCATTACTCATTGACACATTTTAAAAGATCCACAGGTGGAGCCAATTATTTCACTTGTGATTCAGTGAAGACCTGCAAAACATGCACTGTGTGGTGTCCTGAGGACCGAGTTTGAGAACCTGTGATCTAAACAAAAACTGAGCACTCTATAAGCACAGGCCTGTGAGCTGGCTATAAGGTGCAGCATGATAACGGGCTTGGGATCATTTATGCTGCTTTCAGACCGCATAACTGGCTTTGACCCTGTATTTGGAAACGTTTCCAAAAACGGGTCTGCCAGATAAAACCCCTTTCACACCGCAGCACTTAAACGGTATATTACCGTTTAAGTGCCGATTTTTTGACACTGGCAGACCCGTTTTTGGAAACTTTCCAAATACAGGGTCAAAGCCAGTGCAGCCTTCAGCCCTCCCCTCCGTGCAGCTCCCCCCCCCCCCCTGCGTGTCGACCGAGAGCATGTCGACGCCCCCCGCGCATGTCGACGCCCCCCGCGCATGTCGACGCCCCCCGCGCATGTCGACGCCCCCCCACCCCACCCCGCGTGTCGGCGCCCCCCCCCCCGTGTCGACTTACCCCGTGCCGGTACCTCCGTTGTGGACTGCAGCTCAGTATGCTCGGAAAGCACTTATGAAAAAAGTGTCTTCCAGAAAATGGCTGCCCCATAGGAAACCCTGTTTAAAAAAACTGTCTTCCGTATGGGGGGCAGCCATTTTCTGAAAGACACTTTTTTCATAAGTGCTTTCCGAGCATACTGAGCTGCAGTGCCGGGAACCACAACGGAGATACCGGCACGGGGTAAGTCGACACGGGGGGGGGGGGGGGGGGGCGCCGACACGCGCGGGGGGGTCGACACGCGGGGGGGCCGTCGACACGCGCGGGGGGCGTCGACACGCGCGCGGGGGGTGTCGACACGCGCGGGGGGGCTCCAGTGCTGTGAATACTTAATGAGCGCTCATTAAGTATTCACTGTGCTGAATTTAGGACCCAGCTCATTGGCTGGGTCCTAAATACCGTTTCTGAGCCGATTTTTGCGCTAAAATACCGGTTCAGAAACGGGTAGGACCCTGCATTTTAACCGGTTAGAAAAAACGGCATTTTCTAACCGGTTAAGTGGGACTGGACCTTTCAGACCGCACACATTACCGTTTTAAAACGGTAAAAAAACGGCAATTTACCGTTTTAAAAGTGCGGTCTGAAAGGGGCATTACTGCCTTCAACACACCAGACCAAGGAGGGAATGGTTTAGCTTAAGTAGGGGCCTAATTCGGACAAATTGGTTTTAAAAATGGGCAATCCAAGTGCACTCCAGGTGGGGCAAATGTAATATGTGCAGAGAGAGTTAGATTTCAGTGACTTATTTTGTTTCTGTACAGGATTATTACCACCTGCTTTTTTTTTACACTGCAATTTAGATTTGGGTGGGGTGTATTACCTGGTATCTAACTGAATCATTGTCTAACGACCCTCCTTTTTAGCGCTAGATTTAAAGATAAGATGTGATTGTGATGTAATACCTTAAACCGTCATGCAAGCTGACCAATTGTTTTGTAAATTACTTTTAACATTGTTGTAACCCGATCTGTCAAGTATAACAATATTCAAATAACATTTATTTTGTACGCACATGTCTTTTACCTGTCAATAAAAGATATATTGAAAAAAAAAAAAAAAAAAATCTAAATTGCAGTGTAAAAATAAAGCAGTCTGTAATTATTATGCAAAGAAACAAAATAAGTCACCGAAATCATAAGCTGTGTACACACGGGGCGATAGGGGCTGAAATAGCTGGAAATATGGTCCATATTGCCAATGATGGGAATGTGCCCCGACGATAAATTGCTGGGTGCGCGCTCCTGTTTTCAGCCCCGTTCTTATCGCTGGTCGCAGTAGCTTGCTCAGCAATATATCTCCCCCGTGTGTACGGGGCTTAACACTCTCTGCACATGTTACATTTGCCCCACCTGCAGTGCAAGTGGTTTTGCCCTGCGATCCGGTCTGATTAGGTGCTTAGGGGTAAATTTACTAAGATGGAGTTCTATTTCAGATGGGATGTTGCTATGGGCAACCAATCAGAATCTACTTATTAATTTAGCACCTTCTAGAAGATAATAGATATAATCTGCTTGGTTGCCCATAGCAACATCAATCTGAAATAGAATTTCCATTTTAGTAAAATTCCCGCTTAAGGTGCCCATAAATGGTGCGTTTTTCAGTTGTGATGCGCACTACCACGCACATCCCATCGCACAGCTCGAAAAGTATGTGCTGCAGATACTTTTGGAACTGGGTTCGGATTGCATCACACGCAAATCGCATGCGATGCAATGTAAGCTAGTCCAAAACGCATCCAATTATTGTACCATGTATGGGCACCGTTAGCCCGGACTTGTGATATAGAGTTGAAATTCATCCACTCAGCCGAGGCCATGCTTAAATTTGGAAGCCCAGAGTTGTACAAAGTTATAGTTTTCCCACTGTGTGAGTTATCTGCTGCCGGGCTCCTGCTCCCAAGGGGGCTCCTGTCCGCCCTTGCAAATTTAGAATCAGTTAATTGAAAGCCGTCGATATTACTTCTGTGGCTGACTCCTCCTAGCATGACAAGATGTCACACTTTATTCTAAACATAATTTTCCAAGTGACACACCCTGTATTAAAATCCCTGACCTGTTCCACTAGAAGAAGATACCTTACTGATTGAGCCATCTGCTCCCACATAGGAGCATCTGAAATCTAGCTATATAAAGTTACTACAATGGGATGCAGTTACAATCCCGGCGGTCGGGATCCCGGCGTTCAGAATCCCGACGCCGTAATCCCGACCGCCGAAATGCTGACACATTCTCCCTCCGTGGGTGTCCACGACACCCCTGGAGGGAGAATAAATTAGTGTGCCGAGCGTAGCGAGGCACCGGGCCCGCTGCGTGGCGAGCCCGCAAGGGGGGGCGATCCACGTCCCCCCCTTGTCGGCATTTCGGCTGTCGGGATTCCGGCGTCGGGATTCTGAACGCCGGGATCCCGACCGCCGGGATTCAATACTGAATCCACTACAATACATAACTCTGCCCAATAGTAATTGTTTTGTAATACATATTCAGAGTTTGCAGACTTGCATTGAATCAGCAAAACGCTCTACCAGTAAGGTGTCTGCCTCCAGTGAGGGAGGTCACATGTTCCAATCCTGGGTATAAAAAAAAAAGAAATTCAACTAAGAATATTCTCAGGCACCTTTTGGTAGGAGCTAGATTTCTGGAGGTAAGCAGCTGCTAATAATAGGGGATAGTCAGCCGCCACAAAAGTAACCAAAAACAGCAATAAGAAATAGCAGCTTTAACTGTTAATAATAACTGAGTGAATGTTTAAAAAGGAATTTTAGTGAAAAAATGAATAGTCACAATAACATATTAAAACATACACACAAATAAACAATGAATACAATTATTGATAATATAGTGCAAAACCTACAGGACTGTAGACTTGATCAACCAAATGATGGATTAGGAAGATGCAGATTGGGTTTGTTTGTGAAGGTACAGTAAGTGCACATTACCATAATTTTGTTTCTCACCGCTGGAGGAGTAAAAAGAAACAATGTCCCATTGGTTCAGGTGATGGTATCCTCACTAGTGTTGACAGCACCTCAACACCCCAGAGTGGTGGGCATTGCTGATGTATTGTGTAAAAAATAGAATAAACACTATTGGGCTTTGTTGTGGAACTAGAAGTCCCAAGCTTGCCCCACATGCAGGGACTTAGAGAACCACAAGTCCCAGCATGCGGGGCATTAAAGGGCTCGCTGGTATTTGTAGTTCTTCAACAAAACAAATAATGAAAAAAATAAAAACACACACACACAAGAGTAATAAAACTTTAATACAGAATACAATGGTACTTGTTTCCTAGCACGGTGCCCGTCGGGGTTGATCGCATGCCTTAAGTTAAGGTACTTAAGGCATGCGATCGACGTGATCTTCTGTCAATTACCAGCTTTAATTGCTGGGAAAGAGAACATCGCGTTGATCATTATAATGGCATGCGATGCGATCGATGCGATAAATGAGATTTTACATAGGGAACAATGGTAAATGGGCCTATATGGCCAATTTCTCATTGTATATGCCCCCTCATGGGTATTCAGTATGCTTAATGCCCCCCCATTGTTAACGGCACCCCACTATTGACGCCAACCCGAAGCGTGGCAAGCGCAGCGAGCCCGCGAGGGGCGGCGGTACGCGTCCTCCGACCTTTTCATACCCCCACTATCCACGTCAGCGTGGAGTTGATTTTATAAAGTGTGGCGAGCGCAGCGAGCCACCGAGCCCGAAGCGTGGCGAGCCCCGTGAGGGGACGCGTATATCTGTGAAGTTATGCGCGTCCCCTCGCGGGGCTCGCCAAGCTTCGGCCTCGGTGGCTCGCCACACTTTATAAAATCAACTCCACGCCGACGTGGATAGTGGGGGTATGAAAAGGTCGGAGGACGCGAGCTGCTGCGCTCGACACAATTCGGGTTGGCGTCAACCCGTCTAACAATAGAGAGCCATTTCACCCATGAGGGGGGGGGGGGGGGTTGCAATGAAAATGGGGTGTTTTGGGGCTTTTTACATTGAAATCAATGTAAAATTGGGTCTCAGGGACCATTTTACATTGATTCCAATGCAAAAATCGCGTCGATCGCATGCGATGAACGCGATTTCGCCGATTCTGTGGGTGCTCAAGGGCTTGAGCACCCATGGAAAATCATGAGCACCCACTGGCGGCCGCCCCCTGAGTCCCGCTGGCCGCTGCAGCACTGCTCAGTGCTGAATCTTTAATTGATAAAAGAAATCATACCTGCCGCGGCAGCCCTACTACAGGACACTTCTGCCCTGTGCCATCCACGCCCCGTGCACGATTACGCGTCCTGCGTGACGCTGACCTGCCTGGCGCCTTCGCCGACCTCCTCCCCCTCCCTGCTCCCTCTCCTCCACGCGCGTGATGCGTCAGTCACACAGCGCGCCTGGCCTGCCACCTGCTGCAGCCTGCGGGGACTCAAGGTCTGGAGGGAGTGAGCCCAGTCTGAAGGCGGCCGTGGCAGCATACCCAGTCCCGACCCCGTCCCGTTCCCAGTCAGACACATTGGGTAAGTGTTAACATGCAGCAAGTGGAACTCCTCAGACTCCTCATTTATTCCAACAGCGTGTCGATGTTTAATATGCGTGTGAAGGCATATTAAAGTTTAATTTATAGATACTTGGGGGGGGGGGGGGTAACTCTTTGAATCTTTTGCTGTACAACCTTTTTCTATCTTTATTACAGTGATAAGAAAGGAGAAGCCTGAAAACTGACAAAATAAAATTGTAACCCTAATGCGATTGTGTTTAGAACCTCCTCAGGCTCTTCATAAACTGTGTCTGGGAGTCTGTCAGATAAAGTTGGAGACAACTGTGCTGTGTAATATAAATTGGTATTATTTTGTGGTCACGCCCCTTCCCCATGAAGCCACTCCCCTATAGTTTTGGCTTGAGCACCCACCAGCAAAAACATAAATTGGCACCTATGATCATACTATACGTACCTATGCACTTACACCACAATCTAGGTTGCATATGGTAAAGTAGTAATATTAAGCAGTTACTAGTACATATAGTGCGGACAATACCAAAGCAAGCATTCAAGTGCCGTCCCCAAAGTGCTGCCCCTAGGTACATGCCTAATTGGAAATTCACCACTGATATACAGATGCGTCCTGACACACTGTGGTTTCCATTGCCCCAAATAGCCTGACTTTGCCACAATGAGTGTCTTTCTCATTTAAAATGTGCATCTTATACACATAATAAAATAGCTGGGAGCGACAAAACTACTTTGCTAGATTGTACCGAATCTGTATATGAAATGCTGCTATGTAGCGCCTGTAGCTTTTCTCATGACAAATTCCATTGTGCTTCATCTACAAACTTTGTATATGTTTAAAACGAATTCCTATGCAGTTAAAGTTACAGCCCGGTGTCTCTGGTACACTTGAACAGTACTTCTGTTATACAAGGGAAAAAATAAATATTATAATAATAATAATAATAATAATAATAATAATAATACACAAATTTTAATGAAAAAGAGGTTATGCTACAACTCTCAGAGGGGGACATTAACTAAGATGTCCACATGGGATGTTGCTATGGGCAAACAATCAGATACTCTCTATTATCTTCTAGAAGGTGCTAAAAAACAGTAGATTCTGATTGCCAATTAGCAAAATCTCATGTGAAATAGAACTCCCATTTTAGTAAATTTCCCTCAGAGCATCCGAATTAGGGAAGCCAATCCCGGGGCATTTTTTCAATCCCGGGATTCGGGATTGAAAAATGCTCGATCCCGGGATTCCCGGGATTGGCTTTCCTAATAAAAAAACGTCCTGGCCGGGTTGATGGGTGGGAGCCGGGATGCCGGGTGGGCAGCTTCATCCGGCCGGCGGCAGGGTGGGAGCCGGGATACCGGGTGGGCAGCTTCCTACTTCGGGAGCCGGGTTGCTGGGTCGGCTGGCTGGCTGGCTAGGTGGGCGGGCGACTTCATAATGCGGAGTTGCTTGCTTGCTGGGTGGGCTGGCTAGGTGGACGGGCGGCTTCATCTCTGCCTGCCTGCCTGCGCAGCGTGACCTCTCATCACGCTGAGAGGTTACGCTGCGCAGGGTTGCTCTGTCGGGTATGGGAGTATCCGGGCAGCGGCTGAGCGAGTGCTCAGCCGCTGCCCGGCATTAGACTGCGCATGCGCAGTCTAATCCCGAAAATCCCGGGATTGGAAACTCCAATCCCGGGATTGAAATCCCGGCGTTTTGGGGGCCAAATCCCGGGATCCCGCCGATCCCGATCCCGGGATTGGCCACCCTAATCCGAATCGAAATGGGCACCTTGTGCCATATGGTGTATAGACACTAGGGGCGGGATGTATTGCCACCGGAGTTCGACGGCCATACAGGCATGGTTTTGCCTTGTAAGGGATTGCCTCTTTAAAAAAAAATATCCGAGTTCGGCCGGCAGCCCACCCGGCCATCGAACTTGGGTGGCATTACATCCTGCTCTAGGTATATGAGGATACTTCTGTAAAGCAAGAGATATTTAAGGTTAAACAGGTCATTCGAAAATTATTTTATCGAAGTTGGACCAACCTTTTACTTTGAATTGCATGCCTCATCTTTCTGGATTGTCATATTTTGAAGGGGAACTCCTCAATAAATTTACGGAGTGCAGGTTGGATAGAGAGACTAGACAGTCCTTCCCTCCCATATTCAGTCACAATGCATCTACGGCAGAGGTGCTGCAAACTGAGTACACGTGTCCTACGCAATGGTTTTAAAAGTACTAATTTAATACCATTTTGACAACACAGGGGATTGTGTCTGCTCCTATCCACCACCTGCTCCAGAAGTTTCACCGGGCAATCTGAGAAGAGTTCTCTCATCCAGAACCGTCCTTTAATAAACAGCACCCGCACACTGATCGGGCCAGATTCCATCTTGATGCTGACACTAAACAGGTGGTTCCCTTGAGAGCTGTCACGCACAAGGAAAGTGCCAGTTGTCTCTTTCTGCAGCATGGAGTGGGCCTGAACTGTTGGAAGCGGTCCCCAATAGAAACCACTGGCCTGAAGTGTAACCACAGACTGCTCGACAAGTTGTCTCTCGCTGTCCCGGAAAAGACGATAACGAGATTTGGGCACAAGAAGAGGTGTATCAGGGTAGATAATTTGCTCTGACTCTTGCTGGGGGCAAGTCCCCCCTCCAACCATTTCAAAGACTCCATGCGTGAAAGAACATCTTCAACTTCCAGAAATACTGTGTCACCATCCTATGAACAGAAGCCCCAAACAGCATTAGTGATATGTTATGTAAAGTCTATATACACATTAGAAAGATGGGATACGATAAGATATATTATGTCAAACACCCTTTCACTATACAATGGGGTTTATTCTGGTCCGTTCGCACGGGGACTGATGTTTGGCGTATGTGCAACCACATATCTGCACATGTGCATATTCTGGGTGCGTACAGCCATGGTGAAGACTATTCCCCGGGTGCACACACCCAAAATAGTGGGCGGGGGGTGGTGGCGCATAGTCGCACCCATGGGAACGCCCAGTGTTTCATGGGCGTTCCCATGGAAATCGCCCCATGACGTGGGCGGGCAGCTGACATCACTGAATGTCAGCTACCTGTCCACTTCCTTCCGAATGCCCACGCACATCCAAGGTTACCTCAGAGTAACCTTAGAAGTGAGTACGCCTTCCACATCATTCGATGGTCACAGACCATCGAATGATGTGGGTGTTTCCCCACAGCCTGCGAATGGATGTTTATGTAAAACATCCATTCGCAGCCCATGCGAGCATGAGCGGGAAAGAAAGGGGGGGGGGCGGGCGACCGAAATTTGGGTGGGGTGTGTTGAAACTGAAATCTAAATTGCAGGGTAAAAATAATGCAGCCAGTATTTACCCTGCATAGAAACAAAATAACTCACACAAATCTAACTCTCTCTATACATGTCACATCTGCCCCATCTGCAGCGCACATGGTTTTGACCATTTTGAGAACAAATTTGTACTGCGATCAGATCTGAATAAGGGCCAGTGTCTCATAAGCTCCGGAATGTATCTCATTCTAGAGCAGGGCAGGGCAACACCGGCCCTCCAGATGTTAGTGAACTACACATCCCAGGATGCTTTGCATTAGTTTCAGCATGGCCACATAGCAAAACTAATGCAAAGCATCCTGGGATGTGTAGTTCACTAACATCTGGAGGGCCGGTGTTGCCCAGCCCTGTTCTAGAGCATAGTACATATGGAAATACATCTAAAACTCAAAAACTGGATTTCTTTCAGCTTTTGTAGATCCCACTCCGTATGAGAAAGTAAACTGATGCAGCTGTACCCACCTGGATGGTATACCCACCATATCCATCTGGGACAGTGGATCACTGTAAACATCTATCATATCCACATATCCAAATTGGATTAGGGGCCACCTGGCTACCTACCTGTCACTACAGTCCTTGTCCAAAATCTCACCTCAACATCAAGTGATAATATGCTCTATAGAATTTGACTTTTTTTATGACATTTGGAATTCCATGCTGCTTTTTAACATTCATTTTATTGATCTACTTTTATAATAATAAATTGTTATATTTGAAGAAACCGTTCTTATATTATTCCTCAGTCGGCGCTGGTACACACCTTCTTTTTCCTGCTATTGCATATTATTAGGGGCTGACAACCCCTGTACCAGCAGCCTGTTAGTGGCGCACCCCCCCAAACCATCCTTTTTTCTTCAAGGTAAGAGGGAGGTCTCTTAAGCACTGGGGCCAACCTTGTTCAAATTGACCAACCAGGAAGCAGAGGAAAGATCAATGCAGCAATGGACCCTGTAGTTCCCAGGGGCCCTGTTGTAATAGACCTGCTTCATCACTGGTAGCTCTAGCCTGCTTTTTTGTTATGTTAATGCTAAACTTTACATTTGGGAAGAGATTTTTCTAACTAAATGGTGTTTAAAAATAGCAAGACCATATTTCACTTTGGCAGGGGTGGGAGAATGACCTACTGCTACTACAAGTTATTGGAGCTATACTTATAAAATGGATAAGAAACTAGAATTCAGGGAAACCTGACCATAAGAATATTCCTGGAAACTGTATGGTTCCTGTAATAAACATTGCTTTGAAAGGTTTATTGACAGAAGAAAAGTGTTTATTGTGGCTCTTATGGATGTGGACTCTGTTGGTTGTTAAAGCTAAAATCAATGGTTGAGTGTCTTTAACTCACTGTAAAAAATGTTCCACTAGGATTTTTTATGGGTATTGCTTAAATAATATGTTTAATTTAGGCCTACTTTTATCAGGGCTTCTAAGCCAGCGGATTGGGACATACAAAATGGCATCCATGCATATTGTGATGATTCCCCATAATGCAACTTTGCATACTGTATTATACTGAACATTCTTCATATCATTTAAAAGGATTAGAAATCTTTGCTTTAAAACACAAATGTTATTATGCATCAGGATATTTACAGCAAGCAGAGCTGTATGCAAGCTCTTGAAATAATAATAAGAGTATTAAAAGAAAGCCAACAAAGGGCCCGATTCAGATCTGATCGTCATTGTGCAAAGAAGGAATACCAGCCCGATGTAAATTTAATGAATGGTTACCATGACCAAATGCCTGTCAGTCACACTCCGGCCACTTGGCTTTACGATCCATACACATTTTCTGTTGCTATTCTTACCCGCGGATGCGCGATACGTATGTATGCATGGTCATTCAGTAATCGCTCAATTTGCTGATCAACAATCAACTCTGTATCAATACCAAAAAAACGTATATTTAAAATTACTAATGTAACATAAAAATGGTCAGGAGCTGGACATGCCTAGGCACTAAGCAACTGTGTCTATGAACATGTTAGAGGTTACTGTATACGAATACACCATTCACAGTGAATGGTCTGAAAATGTTGTCTTTTGGGGTGTGGATCGTATTGTTGACAGTCATTAGGTCGACAGGCAGCAAGGTCAACAGGGTTCTAGGTCGACAGGTCAGGAGGACGACATGGGTTTTTTCAGTTTTTTTACTTTAATATCGACACAGTTGGAAGTCAACCGAAGTCAATCGTGCTTCGGGCAGGGTGCCTCACTGCACTCGGCACACTATTTTGTTCTCCCACCACGCACTAGTGTATGGTAGGGCATGAAATACCGCCTGCCGGCACATGTCGGCTCAAAAAAACTGTGAAAAATCCCATGTCGACCTAACGCATTTATCGACCTAAAACCATGTCAACATTGTCCCATGTCGACCTTGACACCTGTCGACCTATAACCCAGTCGACCCAACGGTGTCGACCTAAGTCGGGTCGACAATATGACCGTATCCAGTCTTTTATCCCACATTTAAATGCCGGGTCATTTCGCTGGTTCCAGTCTGCCCACATGCGAACGCCCTGCATTTCCTGGGTGTATTCACAAAAACACTGGGTGTGCCCAGGAAAACGTTGGGCATCCACTTTCGAATGGGGGCGGCCACCTGTCTTCTGGGGGGGGGGGGGGGGGGGAAGGTGGGGTGGTTGACAGTTCTGAGAGGAGGGTGCCGCTAATCTTAGTTAGCAAAGACTGACTTAGATTGGTGAGCACTGCAGAAATCATTTGATACTCGGCGACCATCTAATGATTTCAGGCACACACGCAAGCCTGCGAATGGGTGTTTATGCAAAACACCCATTCGCAGTGCTGCAGGGAAATTTGCCAAGTTGCGGGGTTCGGCCGTTCATACGGGCAGCGTTACATGGCTCGCAAAGCAGCAAACTAACTATATTTCTTTTCTTCTGTTTTCAGGACTTTATGACAATACCCAATGAATAATTGTGAAGCGCCCTGTGACCTCTCAGCTTTCTGTGGGTAAAGGTAATCTCTGATAACCGCAAGCTACTGGTATCGGTTTAGGGCAGGTTGCTGGATATCATTAATATGGAAGTGTAATGAATAAAAGTCTTGGGCAAGCTAGTTTAAACATGTTTTCCTTTGCGCATAATGTGCTATATTCCAGCCATCTGGATGCATGTTATTTAGGCTTCATTCTGCAGACATATTCGATGCACATTAAAAATGGGCCTGATTCAGACTTGTTCGCTAAGCTACGTATATTCACTGCTTAGTGAGCAGTTAAGCGCTGCCCCGCCGAACGCTCCCCCCACCGCATACACATCCACTCGCATGGTTTCTAAAGGGGGAGTGATATCAGTCGATGATCGCTCACCATCACATCATCTCCTCCGGCTCCGACCTTAGGCTGACAGGTACCCCCACCTCCCCTCAGCAGCTGCAGACACCCCCCTCCTCCCAGCACCCGGGGACAGGGGCATCGGCGCACATCATCCCCTCCGGCTGACAGGTACCCCCACCTCTCCTCAGCAGCCGCAGACACCCCCCTTCTCCCAGCACCTGGAGACAGCTTCCCCAGTGCTGCACGCTGTGGGTGCCTGCACCTGCAGCGGGACCATTTACACCGGCCTTTACACGGGTCCTATCCGGGTTCTACCCAGGTCAGGACCTGGGTAGAGGACCCGTGTAAATGGACACGGATATACTCCATTTACACCGCCGATGATCCGGATTAAGGGGTATTAGTTTTACTGAGAATCTATCTTTTTATAGCTAAGTTGAGGAGCATGGGCAATACTATAAACATAGAACCATAGAATTTGATGGCAGATAAACTTGGCCCATCTAGTCTGCCCCTTTTTTAAACATGTTACCTCAAACCATATTTGATCCTTATTTTTTTGTAAGGATATCAATATGCCTATCCCAAGCATGTTTAAATTGTACTACTGTATTTGCCTCTACCACCTCTGATGGGAGGCTATTCCACTTATCTACTACTCTTTCTGTGAAGTAATTATTCCTCAAATTTCCCCTGAATCTTCCTCCCTCTGGTTTCAGTGCATGTCCTCTTGTTCTGCTGCTCCATTTCCTGTGAAGAATGTCTCCCACCTGTACCTTGTTAAAGCCCATGATATATTTGAAAGTTTCTATCATGTCCCCCCTTTCCCTTCTCTGCTCCAAAGTATACATATTCAGATCTTTTAGTCTTTCCTGGTACCTTTTGTGATGTAGGCCATGCAACATTTTAGTTGCCCTTCTTCATACAGTCTCTAATGAATTTATATCCTTCTGGAGATATGGCCTCATTGCTTGTGGCAGTTGAGATTGTGAAAGGATGGGACATTTGGCCTGCATATTTAACTTATACCCCTTTAACTTATATCGGTGTAAACGGGGCAATGAAAAAAACACAGATTTAATTTCCGGGGAATCCTACCCAGGTCCTGACCAGGGTGGAACACGGGGAGGTCCTGGATAGTGGGTCATTGTAAACATGTAACCCGGGTTGAGGTGACCCTGGACCCGTTCACTGCAATGGAAAAGCGGCACTGGGAGATACTCTCATCTCCCAGGACCCTCCCCCGGTGACATCAAACCAAACCACCCCACCCCCCCTCCACGGGTTGGGAGGCTAGTCTAAAAGATGTCACAAGCCAGGTCGCATCTGGCTTGGAGCCAGGTCTAAAATCCCAGATGAGACCCGGCTTGTCAGTATAAAAGAGGTATCAATTTGATCCCCCTGTTATTGAGAGCTTGAACCACCTCTCTTTGAAAGAACACCAAACAGATTCTCGGTCCACAATCTCAAAGTATACTTACCTCACCTCTAGTGGGATTCCATCATCGGTATTCTGCTAGAACCCTACCCCCAATCATCGGTAATATATATCACAATTGTTTAGAAATTGCTTTAATAATAATTCACCCTTTGTTTAAAGCTTCCACTGTGATGTTATCAATGCTTATTGCTTTTCTAGTCTTTAGCTTTTAAATTGTTCTTCTAATTTCATTTGCATTTTCGTCCGTTATGTCACTACAATTCAGTAATTCAGAGTCTTAGTTTTCAGGGTGGCTGCAGTCTAGGTGATTAAAGTGTTACTGCCATCTTTCTAGTGTGCCGCTTATTGATTTATTATGTTGGCAAATTAGATCTTTGCCATTTTTGGTGGAGGTTCTAGATTTTCCTTTTCTACTGCGTAATAAACTTTCCCCACATTCACACATGGTGATGACCTAGGTTATTCCCAGGTCATTACCATTCACACTGGAGCCAGGTCTACTGGCTTACGGTAGACCTGGAGATCATGTCCTTTGCAAGTGCTACTGTCCCAGCCAATTAATTTCTTTTAGGTATGGCCTGGGTCATACATTGCACACACACACACACACACAAGCCACGGCACTTACCTATTTTGCAAGTCCTGGAAATAGCCCTGGTCAGTAGCAGGGTCAGACATTTTGAGCTAGAAAAGGACCTGGATCGATGCACATGGACTGCAAAAAAAAAAATTATAATAATAATAATTTTGACCTATGTCCAAAAGGGGTATCTGTGCCTTTTAAGTTAATAACTATTTAAAGCAAGAAAAAAAAAACGCAGCATTCTCACCTGTGTTACGGACAAGAGGTTCAATATGTATCAGTTCCGTCAAATGTTCATCTACAAGTGAAAGTAGAAAAACAAATTAACAAATTACATAATTTTGACAATATTTATTAGAAAATAATGTTGCTGACAGGTTCACAGGAAAGCTTTTAGATCATATCCAGTCTGGAATTTGACAAGCCACAGCCCAATACATTTTGATAACAGGAATTAATCTGAATATGTTAATTTGGCCTAGAATACCCTCTGCTGCTCTACTCGACAAATCCAGTGGCAGAATACAAATATCTGGCCACATACTGTACATGTGACCACACACTTCAACAAATGCATCAGCTTCCAAATTGTGGCAGTGTGTCCCTGTAACCTTCACATGGACCACACATTACCTTAATCTCATTTAAAAAAATGTCAACAATACATTCATTTTAATTATTACCACTCCAATAATGCAGTATATCAGCATATAATGTAAAGACAATAAAGTATTACAAATCATATCAAACAAATCTATAATTTGATGAAACATAGGCCCTTATTCATATCCGTGCAGTTGCATGGAGGACAGATGTTGTGTTTCTGCGCATGTGCTGACGCAGGGTGCGTGCACCCACGGCGAACATTTGGTCCGCCGGGTGCATGCAACCTACATGGCGAGCATGGGTGCCGGGCAGCCCCATCACCATATCACCATATGGAAACGCCCAGCGTTTCATGAGCGTTCCCATGAGAATGAGGCCGTGACGTGGGTGCGGGGGGCAGGCAGCTGACATCAATGGATGTCAGCTGACCACCCATATCCATCCCAGCATGCACGCATATGGAGGTGACTTGTAAATCACTTTTATGTGCGTGCACCTTCCACAAGGTCGGGTTTGGCGGACTTGCAAGGGTCAACCAGAATAACCTCCATAAAACTGAGAGAAAGGGTCAATTAGACATTCAGAAGGAAATAGCTGGGGATTCAAGCAAGAAAGACCACATGAGACCCTAAGTTGTCTGATGTCCATGACTGCCTACATAGCTCTCCATGACATTGAAAAAAGCTATTTGTTCTACATTTAACAGCATACAAAAAAAAAACCTTGATAAGGAAAAATACCCTACAATGCCTTTGTAAGACTAAAGTATTCTTTTATAACAGATCAGTCCTCCTATGCATGATCTGCATCTTACCACCTGCTTAACCCAGCTCACACCTCACAAATGAAAACCAATAACTGTAGATGTGTGCGTATCAAGAAACTCACGGACACCTGTGCAGTTCAATCAGGTGCGTCTTTATTCCAGCTCCGGCTAACACTGACTGTCGGCCAGCCGTGTGACCGGAAGTGATGTCATAACCTGGGTAATACAAAGACCAAGATGCATCAGATGCATCTACATCCCCCCTTTTAACTGAGAGGACACAACATGCATGGATATAACAGTTTCAAAAAATAGTAAAGACAAAGATGAAGGAAAGACTAAATTGCTAAGTCTTGGAACTTGGGATTGGGCTTGGACACCCGCTCGGACCTGGTGATGGTGTGCTGTGAGCCCATGGGATTGTCCTGGACAGTTTGGGAGGGCTCTGCCACTGGTAAGGTCTCTGGGATTGGATTGTCCAAATGATGTGAATCATCACTAGCATTGGTTGCAGCAGTGGCAGTAACTGATGGACCCGGCTGTGCAGAGTCCGCTCGTACAAGGCATCGTCAGACTGCACCACATAACTGTTAGGACGCTCTGCTGGACGCTGCACCACTGCTGTTCTGTCAAAGCCTTGCTCAGTCTGTATGCGTACAGGTTGGCCTGGAGAAAGTGGTGGCAGGCGATGTGCAGATCTGTCGTAGGAGGCCTTGGAGCCTGCTCTGCGTCTGTTGATGCAATCACTCACTTGGGATTCCACTCTGGTCCGCAGGAGCTGTTTTGCCATGGGGAGCACCATGCAGGTGCGCGGTGCCAACAAACACTGTGCAGGGAAGGGTAACCCGTCTCTGGGTGTATTTCTCAAATTGATTAGGGCTAGGTATATGTCTGAGCCATCTCATGCACACTTTTCCATCAAGTGCTTTGCTGAGTGAACTGCCCGCTCCGCCAACCCGTTGGATTGTGGATAGTGAGGACTACTGGTGATATGTTCAAAGTCCCAAGTATTGGTAAACTCTGCGAACTCTCTACTTTTGAATTGCATGGCATTATCAGTGATGAGCTATTGCGGAGTGCCATGTGCTGCAAAGTGCCTTTTAAGTTTTGATATTACCATCAGGCTTGTGGTGGTGGTGGTGGTGGTGGTGGTGGTGGTGGTGAGGTAGTTGATTTCGAACCAGCCTGAGTAAGAGTCCACAAGCACCATGTACTCCTTTCCCCTCCATTCAAACAGGTTAGCTGCCAGGATGGACCAAGGAAGGTCCGGGATGTCGTGGAGCAGCATGGGCTCCCGTGGCTGATGTGGGTGCAGGGCATTGCAGGGGGCACAAAGAGACACGGACCGTTCAATGTCACCATACATAGAGGGCCAGAATGCAGTTTCTCGGGCCCTGTGCTTGGCGGCTTCCAGGCCTGCATGGCCCTGGTGCAACTGCTGGGTGTATGAGGACTGTAGAGCGGCTGGGATCACAAAGCGGTGACCTTGCATAATGACACCATCAACTATGGTGAGTTCATCCCTCATGCAAAAGAAGGGACGTAAACAGTGGGGCAAGTCTCTGGATGAGGGTGGCCAGCCATTGAGGATGACATCAGCGAGACGCTGGGAGAGCTCATCTGTGATGGTGGCTGCACGCAGCTCCTCCATCCGTTTGGTGGGCAGGACTTCTACAGTCATGACCTCAAACTCGTCCTCAGGGCTGCCCAAGTCAGTGGAAGGCAGGAATGCCCTGGACAATGCGTCAGCAACATACATTTCTTTACCTGGCTTGTAAATAATGTCCAAATTGTACCTTTGGAGCTTAAGCATCATGCTCTGTATGCGGGAAAAGGCAGAGTGTATAGGCTCCTTCATGATGGTGATTAGAGGTTGATGATCCATTTCAATCATGACAGGACGGCCATAGATGAAGTCATGAAAACGTTTGCAAGCAAAGACAAGTGCCAACAGTTCTTTTTTGATTTGTGCATATCTTGTTTCCGTGTCAGTGAGGGCCCTGGATGCAAATGCCACCGGCTTGCGGTGTTGGAGGCAAACAGCCCCGAGGCCATTTGTGAAGCATCAGCAGCAAGGACAACAGGATCATGCACGTTGAAGGGCTGCAAAACTGGCGGGTGTGTGAGCATAGTCTTTAGTTGGTTGACAGCAGCTGTGTGTGTGTCCAACCAACACCATTCAGAGTCCTGGTGCAGTAGCTGCCGCAAAGGTGCAGTGGTATTGCTGTACTGTGGAAGAAACTTGGATAGGTAGTTGGTCATCCACAGGAAGCGCTGGAGTGCCAATTTGTCTGTTGGGAGGGGCATCTGCAGTACGACAGAGACCTTGTTTGGGTCTGGCAGGACGCCCTTATCGGTATGGATGTGGCCCACATATGCCACCTCTGTGACTCTGAACCTGCACTTGTCAGGGTTGAGCTTGAGGGCGCGAGCCCGTTGGAGTACCTGGTGGAGGCGTTGATCATGCTCCTCTCTGGTGTGGCCCCAGACGAGGCTGTCATCAGCGATGAAGTCACAGGGATAGCCAGCGAACAGTTGCTCCATGCATCGCTGGAAAACTTTGCTGCCCGTGGTGATGCCATAGGGCAGGCTTTCCCAACCATGGTCCTCAAGGCACACCAACAGTGCAGGTTTTGTAGATATCCAGGCTTGAGCACAGGTGACTTAATTAGTATCTGAGGGATTCTGATTAAACCATCTGTGCTGAAGCCTGGATATCACTAAAACCTGCACTGTTGGTGTGCCTTGAGGACCGTGGTTCGGAAAGCCTGCCTTAGGGCATGCGGAGGAAGACGTAGCGCCCAATGGGGGTCATGAAGGCAGCAAACAAAGAAGAGGCTCTGTCCAGAGGGATCTGCCAAAACCCACACTTGGCATCCAGGGTGCTAAAGATGGTTGCACCTGGCATGTCAGCAATCACCTGCTCGATGGTGCGGGGCGGGTGGTAGGGGCGTAAAAGTGCCTTGATTAGGTGTACTGGGTCAATGCATAAGCGTATGGTCCCATCTTTTTTAGCAGCTGCTACCATTGCAGACACCCATTGTGTTGCTTCTTCAATTGGTGCAATGACACCTAGCTGCGTCATTCTGTGTAGCTCTTGAATGATTTTGTCATTCATTGCAATGGGGACTCTGCAGGGAGCACAAACAGTGGGGGCAATAGAGTCATATAGCCTCATATGATATGTGATGGGTAGCTTTCCTAGTGTGCTGTTATGAAATAAGTCTTGGAAATCTTTCATTTCTGGGGCAGTCATTTGAATAGCGTGTACATCAGGCCCCAGTGTCAACAGGCCCAGTTTCATGCTGTCCAGGAGGCCAAGCAATGATTTAACTTGTTGGTCCACGATGTGGAAAAGCAATTCAGCACGGTTGAACTGTATTTTTTGTGGTGACAAGTGTGGTGATGACCTGGCCTCCATATGCTATTAAGTTGATTTTGTCCTGTGGGTTGATCTGTGCCCCAGGGTCTAGATCGTGTAGTTGTCTGCGTGACATGACGTTGCACTTGGCCCCTTAGTCTATCTTGATTGTGGCCACTCTGTTGGTGTGTTTGGTCTTGAGCTTTATAAATATTTCAACCCTCTCATCTGTGTGATCGACACTGTCACAGACTGTTGTGCGGGGTGTGCTGTGCACCAGGTCTGTGTCTACCTGGCTGACCTGCCTGGGTGTGCGGCTGTATCGGGGTTCTGACTGCTGCTTTGGGGTTGTCTGGTCTTTGGAGCGACAGCACCTGGCGAAGTGGTTCTATTTGCCACATGCATTGCAGCGTTAATCATATGCGGGGCAGTTCTGCTTGCCTGGGGGGTGCTGTGCAGTTCCCACATGAGGGTGAGCAGGGTGCGGTGGCCGCCATTACGCATACTTCAGCGTCCCTCTTTAACTCCCTTGTGCCCTTTTCTGCCTGCTCATGGAGCATGCATATGCTTATGGCGGTTTCTAGTGTGAGTCCCTTCTCCCTTAGTAGCTGTGCACGTACCTTGCCATGTCTAATGCCACACACAATTCTGTAACGGATGAGGTCATCAGTGAGTGTCCCAAAGTTGCACCTTTTTGCCAGTAGTTTTAGTGTGGAGGTGTATGATTGCACTGTATCGTTGCTCTTTTGACTTGTGCTGTTGAAGATATGCCTGTCCATAATGACGTTCTTTACCGGCAATCAGGGATTCAGTATTGAATCCCGGCGGTCGGGATCCCGGTGTTCAGAATCCCGACGCCGGAATCCCGACAGCCGAAATGCCGACAAGGGGGGGGACGTGGATCGCCCCCCTTGCGGGCTCGCTGCGCTCGCCACGCAGCGGGCCCGGTGCCTCGCTACGCTCGGCACACTAATTTATTCTCCCTCCAGGGGTGTCGTGGATTTCGGCGGTCGGGATTCCGGCGTCGGGATTCTGAACGCCGGGATTGTAACTGCATCCCGCATACAGATCTCCTCAAACTTAGCCAGTAGGACTTGAGGATCTTCTCTGCTCTCTGTATCCGCGTAGATGAATGCCTCTGATTTGTCCACAGTGTCTGTTCCTGCGAGGTTCAGCAGCGTGTATGCCTGTACCTTCTTTGACTTGTCTGATAAGCCCACAATGCAGTACACATGCCACTCTCTTTTGAAGCGGAGCCAGTTGTCAGCGATGTGTTCGTCGAAAACCAACGGGTCAATCTTCCTCAGCCCGTGTGCCATGGTTATCTCACTTCTGACACCATGTAGATGTGTGCGTATCAAGAAACTCACGGACACCTGTGCAGCTTCAATCAGGTGCGTCTTTATTCCAGCTCTGGCTAACACTGACTGCCCTGCCAGCCGTGTGACCGGAAGTGATGTCATAACATGGGTACTACAAAGACCAAGATGCATCTACAATAACACTGGCCCCTCGTGCAAGAAATGTGAGAATTAATTGTGAATGCATTACTGGATTTTCAGCTAGGTTGTGAGACTTTTTCTACAAAATAGAAAAAAAAGCGAGGGAACCATCTTGGACCACAAAAAAAAACAAAAATTCTATCGAAATATAACGTGGCCTTATAGAAGGCTGTTAGTAGTCATACGCACAGTACTGCAGGTTATAACATGTCAATTCTTACAAGGAGGTGTAATTATGGAACTGCTCTGCCATTTCCTACGAAATAGTAATCTTCCAAAACATAATAGTACTTTTCCAAATAACTGAAGTTCATAAGAAAATCTTGTATTATACAGTATGTATAATCATAAGTCATTGTGGAACACCCAAACACCTAGATTACCCTAAGCTTATAATGCAGTGAAACTTTTGAAAATGCTGTTTTCGTTGGTTTGGACATGTACTGCATATGCTCCAACCCCCGAAATCTATTTTGGTGAAAAGATGCAAAGATGGTTTTGCCCTATATAAAAGTCTATGGGCTTCTATCGCTGGGCGTTCCCCAATGGCACGGGTGCGGGCAGCTGACATCAGCTGCCCGCCCAGTACCCACAGATCGGAGACAGCACAGAGGTGTCTCAGATCTGCGAGCGCTGGAGAAATCATTCGATGGTCGCCGACCATTAAATGATTTCTCCCCCACACCCAAGGCTGCGAGCAGCGTTTGGTGGACTCACAAGGCTGCAAAATTCGCAGCCTTCCGAGTCAACCTGAATAAGGGCTATTATGGAGAAAAGAAAAATAAATACTGTTCAGATCACCTTAGTGCAAATGAAAACGCACATATTTTAGTTGCAGAACATCTTAACTAAACAGCAATAACTACAGATGGAGCCGCCTCTCATTTGAGCTGCTCCTGGCGATCCTATCGCCTATAAGTATACAACCTTTGATTGCCCCTTTTTATATTGAATACTATATATGTTTATGTTTTAATAATTTAAAAACTGTCTAAATTTTTATACCTATGCATTAAGTATAGCTTTTATACTAATTAATAAATACTGTGGAATGTTAGCACCCAATTGATCAGTTTCTAGCGCTTCACCTTTTTGTTTTACTTGTACCCTCTTAGGGGTTTTGACATCCCCCAGTAGGAGCAGCTTGGCACACCACCCCAGTAGGCGCCCGTTTTTTTCCCTTTAGCTGCAAGGCTAAAAGATACACTCTTATCATGGCTCGCTTAGCTTTACCATTCTCAATAGAAGTCCACGTGGCTAAAGTTCAGTGAAAGAAAAAAAATTCACGTCAACCTTTTCATGTGTTGGCCATTGCAATGTCAATCTATTGCTTGTGTCAACCTTTTGTCAGTCGACCTAGTGCATGTCGACCAATGGTAGTTAACCAATTGACTGTCAACCGAATGAGGGGAACATTAACTTACACGCCTACCCCAGTGTTGGGCAGAAGGCAGCCCTAGGGCCACATACAGCCTTCCCAGCCTTTATACGAGGTCCCGAAATCATTTTGTCAAATGTGTTATAGTTAGCCTGCAACTCTTGTTTAAAATGTTTGTTGATGTTATTACAGTTATGTGCCTCTGTCTTTGATTAATGCAGTAGTTCCCAAACTGTGCGCCTAGGCTCCCTGGGGTGCCTCGGAACACTTGCAGGGGGGCCTCGGGTTGGTCATCCAGGACCAATTCAAATTATTTATGATCAATTATTTCTGAGCAAAACCAGTGCTGGTGGCTGCCAATCATAAAATGTGTACAAACAGAAACATATCCTGCCCTTTACCACATAACTGTACCTTAGAAGCACATATAAACACAATCTACTTAATTCGCCAATCTACTTAATTCGATATATCCATTTTGGGGCCTAGCGGTGCCTTGGAAAATTTCTGATACTCTAGGGTGCAGTGATTAGAAAAAGATTGGGAACCCCTGGATTAATGTATTACTTTGACATTTTACTGAGTGGTAAGGGTAATGTGTGGCTTTTTTGGAGGTTAGTGAGTATATCAGGTTGTCAATCATTGGTCTACTCACATCTTACTACAAGAGAACAATCTACAAATTCAGTGTATACATTTTTACGGTACTTGTGTAGTTTCACTGCGCCAGCATGGCGCCGTGCTACTTCCGGGTTCTACGCTCGCCACAAACTATGTAAAATAAAGTAACTTAACTTCATGCCAACATGGATAGTTCATACCTCCCCTATCCATGTTGGCATGGAGTTGATTTTAAATAGCGTGGCGAGCGTAGCGAGCCACCGAGCCCGCAGCGTGGGTGAGCGAAGCGAGCCCCGCAAGGGGACTCAGACGCTTTCCAATGTTAACAAACTTTTTTCTTCTATTTTTAATAAAATCCAGGTTTGCAGTATGTAAGCCTGGATTCTAGTGGCAGATCTGCTACAAAATAAAATAAAATGACAAAGTAAAATCCAATATTTTATAATACTTATAAACAGGGCTTGTCAGTACAATATACAGACTCTTAATTGTGAAAGTTACTCGGTCACTTTAATGGTGTGTACACACTTGTACAATCTGCATGAGAGCCAGATGAGATTTTGACTACATAGTCAAAATCTCATCTGGATCTAATGCAGAAAGTCTTGGCTGCATAGACTATATAGTGCAGATCTGCACTATATAGTCTAAAACGTATGCAGATAGTCTAAACTGTATACATAGTCTACATCTCATCTGGATCTCATGCAGATTGTACAAGTGTGTACACAGCATAATAGTGTGTACACACGGTGCGATATGGCTTCCGATGGTGCCGATATAGTGAACATCGGAAGCAATATCGCATGCTGATTGTGTGCATTTTTAGGGCTTGCGAGCCCGATGCGCTGCCGATGTGCGCTCCCATGTGAGTGAACATCGGCAGTCAAATAGAGAGGGCAGCCAAGGCTATATAGTGCAGGTCTGCACTATACAGTCTAATTGGGGCAGCACGGATGGTGTAATGTTTAGCATTACTGCCTCACAGCGCTGAGGTCATGGGTTCAATCCCCAACATGGCTCTAACTGTGCGGAGTTTGTATATTCTCCCCGTGCTTGCGTGGGTTTACTCCGGGTACTCCGGTTTCCTCCCACAATCCAAAAATATACAGACAGGTTAATTGGCTTCCAACAAAATTAACCTTAGGATGTCTGTGTGTGCGTGTACATGTGATAGGGAATATAGATTGTAAACTCCACTGGGCAGGGACTGATGTGAATGTTCAAATATTCTCTGTAAAGCGATGCGGAATATGTGTGCGCTATATAAGAAACTGTTAATAAATAATTAAAAAATTTGCCTTTTACATACGCAGATAGCCCCGGCGGCCAGAGGGGCTTCTCTTGGGGCTGCAAGGCTGATGTGCAGTGACCCGGGGCGGTTGGGTGTGGGTGTAAGTTATCCGACGTATAGAAGGGGGGTCACATACTGCTGTGTGGCCTCTGCTGTATGCATGGGGGGGCGATGGGGGGCAGCTGTCTCTGTTTTCCTGGGGAACTGGGGCATGCCATCACTACACACTGTGCCGCGGCCCCGGGTGCGCTAATGGCACTCAGCTCCCGCTGTGAGTCGTGGATATCATGCAGCATGAGCAGCAGCATCCTGCCATCTGTGCCCCTGCCCAGCACCGGCGGCACTGCGTGTGTGCTCTGCCTCTCCTGCATGCACTCTAGTACTGCCATGTGTTATACTTTCTGCTGTGTACAGCGCCGCGTGTGTGACAGTGCAGTGGCCGGCGCGTGTGTGACCATGGACAGCACATCTGTATGATTATTAAAGTAGGATGGGGCAACATGAGGATGGTGACTAATCGCCTTTCTCGTTGCAGGTATCCAGCATCTCGACCGTGTGTACACACCATAAGTTAGGCCTAATGGGCAAGTACTTACTCTAGTGTTTCTATGTTACTTTTATGGACAATAAAATGCATTTGTAATTTATATAGTTGTTAAAATGTATACTGTAGATGAATTGTATGTTATTTGTACAATATACATTAACAATTTATGGGATTCAACTTTAAAATTAACTACAACTAATCAAGAATTGTATATTCCGTTATTATTTTTAGATATACTCTGCAAATTGTAGTAATCTGAAATATGAATGGGTTTTCCAACATTACTAAATGTGTAGTGTTTACATAAACTCTACTCCTAATAGCAATGTGTATACAGATTAGGGTTTACATTAACTGTACTCCTAATAGCAGTGGGTACACAGATTTTTAACATACATGTACTGATACTGTACATACAATAACATGATTACAATACTAGAATTGTAACTATACATATTAGTTCCAGATGCATTTGTTTTGTTATTTTTATCCATAATCGGAGGAGCATGCTCCTGCGACCATGAAGGGCGGGCAGCGGGAGTGCGTTCCCGGCAATTTCTCCCACAGCACATGAAATCACTGGCAATATGGTTGCTCAGCGACCATATTGCCAGCTATATAGGTGTGTACACACGGGGGAGACATATTGCTCAGCAATATATTGCTCAGTTTCTCCTTTTCATCAGTGACCAGAGATGGTTGCTGATGAAAGGGAACCTCTGCCGGCGGTGCCGCAGAGAAAGAGGCTGAAAACGAAAGCGCGCACCCAGCGATTTGTTACCGGGGCACACTCCCATCACTGGCAATATGGTCGCCAGTGACCACATTTCCAGCCCCTATCGCCCCCGTGTACACAGTTTATGTGCTGAAATCGCCCCCCGTGTACACATCTTCAGAATGATCAACCTGAGCAAGGTCCACTGTATAGCGGCCACACAACACACACATTCCTATAGTCATCATATGCAACAGCCCATTGTACATAGCACGTCATGGGCACAAGAAGCACTTACCCAGCACTAGGAACAAAGGGGGATTTGTTGAACTTAGGTAAAATAGTAAAGTAAATATACTATACAGTAGCTGAGCTGTAAGAAGCATAAACAAAAAGGGCAGAATGTGATCTGCAGAGGTCAGTACAGAAACCCACTTACCGGTCAGCTCAACATTTCCAACAGCAGCCCTCTTAATGTCGGAGTTCTTCTGGCCACTTCCAAAAGAGTAACTTGTAAATCCTAAATCAGCTGGGTCTTCCCCATAGGCAGGATCAGCTGCTCCCTTCTCTGGTGACAAGACCTTCTCCAATATGCCATGAAGCAGCGATTATAAGTGACTCCGAGAAGACTGTTGTTGCGGGATCAGGCGGCCGCAGCACCAGAGCTGCCCGCAGAGAGTTAGGGGCCAGATGGAAGCAGCCAGGGAAGAGGAATAATTCTCGCTGTGCATGGAGAAGCCCGCAGCAGTCATTTCTCTTTAGCCATTGCTTATAATTGCCTGAAGCAATGAGTCTCCCTTGCAGACCCCTAAAATCCGGCTACATTTTGTTACTGGTTTCAGAAGTGAAGAACTTAATCCCTGTAGGATGCTTATTGCTTCGAAAAGCAGCAGGCGGACAGGCCCTCCCTACGGCTCTGATTGGCCGGCGACTGAATTTTATAGATGATTGGCAGGTAAGGTTTAGCGTCCCTGTTACACAGTAAGTAATTGACAGGCGAGTTAGGGGAGGGGGAGGGGCGGGCTTGACAGAAAAGAATGCAGCGTAAATCCCTGCTACGTAGAAGTAGGCGGGAGAGAGCGAAGGCAGAGTTTATACAGGACTGGCCTTTGGGAAGTTTTAAGGGGTACATTTACTATCATTCCGTAGAGATGGGCAAAGTGACTCACTAAAGGGAGTGGCGAATCGCTTAGTGGGAAGAGAAGTTCTTTTAAACGAAACACTTTAATGAAAAAGAATGGTTATTTATGTTCTGAGTGTACTAAAGTGTAGTATCCATACCTCCCAACATCACCTTCTCCAGGAGGGACACAATGCTCTGTTTCTGGAGTTCCCTTTTAATGTATAATTACCATCACCTGTGGGAAGCTAGGTAATTGATAAGAAAGATGCTTCACCACAGATGATGGTAATTTATACAATAAGAAGGAAGTCCAGGGACATAGCATCAGTGGCGTAGCTTTGTTTGGGGCGCCCCCCCCCCCCTCTCCCCGTCCGCCCGGCCGTTTGTGCCCCCCTGTGCCTCCTCCCCCCATTGCCGCATGCTTACCTGTCTGCGCGTCCCGGCTCACCTCCTGGCTTCAATTAATTCTATGCAGACGGACCACGATAAAATGGCCGCCCCCATACCGCAGACAGTTTCAGAGAACAGTCTGCTTTATGGGGCGGCCATTTTATCGTGGTCCGTCTCCATAGCATTGATTGAAGCCAGGAGGGGAGCCGGGACGCGCGGACAGGTAAGCCTGCGGGGGATGGGGGGCGGGGGGATTACTATAGCACCGCAACCCCCCCGGCGCCCCCATATGCACAGCGCCCCCCCCCCCGCGACTGCGGGGGCTGCGGTGCTATAGTTACGCCACTGCATAGCATTGTGTCCCTCCTGGAGAGGGTCATGTTGGGAGGTATGGTATCTGTTCGTTTTATTTACATTTCAACTGATTCTAGTAATGTAAAGTGAATTTTGTACATTAATCTCACAGGTGGTTATTTTCACTTATTATTCTTTTTATCCTGACACTTTAAAAAAAGCAATGCAATACTCTCCGAAGTTAAGGCCCACAAACACTGGGAGATTTTGAGCTCAAAGCCGATAAAAACACCAAGTTTGAGCATCTTTTAGGTAAAAGCCGCCCAGTGTGTATGAGCGGTGATGCACACTCCCGCATCATCGCCTGGAAAGCCGCTCATCTGCTGGTATTAACAGCAGATGAGCGGCTTTGAGGACGGCTTTGCATAGCGCTGCGCTATGCAAAGCTGTCCACCCCCCTGCTGACAGTGCCGGGCAGGGGGAAAGCCTCTCAGTGTGTATGAACTGAGAGGCTTTCCCCCCAGCGATGACAGTGGTCATCGCTGTACATACACGCTGGGCATAATCGCCAAGTGTGGTACATCTCAGTTGGCAGTGCTGAGCTCAGATATAATGTGGTGTGGACTCTGCAGAGCTGGATGAACTACACTGCCCTGATGACTCTTGAGTCCTTGCAATTAGTTCAGTTCTGTGAGTTCAGTAGTTCACAGATTCATACAGATCACTGACTCTACAGCCCTAATTAGTCAGTCAGTACAGTGCCTCTAAGCTACCATGTGTGGCACTGCTGTGCTCAGGCAAATGCATTGTATGAAAAAGAAACTGAACATATTAACAATAGGACTTCAAGAAGAACTGACGAATGACCATTCACCTTTTAGTGAGCAACAGCTCACTTTCTCTTTTAAAAGAACCATTCAAAAGAATTGGTTCAGGTAATTTGCTATACACAAAATCGGCCGAGTTCACTCAAATAGGAATGAAAATCACAGTAGAACACACATGTACGAGTCAGACCATCGGACAAGCTTGGTAGTACTTTACATAGGCACCGCTACAAGATGGAAATTTACCAACATTTGTCAAACTGCACTTCTCAAATAGAGGAGGTTTTGTCTGGCGAGTGCAGCTACTTGCATAGATCAGTCCGATGGTCCTAAATCCTTAGGTCGACAGTATCTAGTTTGACAGTCAAAAGGTCGATCACTAGATCACTATTGGTCAACAGACAAAAGGCAAACATGCATTAGGTTGACACAGACAAAAGATTGACACATGCAAAAGGTCAACATGGGAAAAGGTCTACATAAGTTGATTTTTTTGTGTCTATGTCAGCAAATGTCAACATGGACACTGTATAAGTGTACTGCATCCCCTCGCATGGCTATCTATGCTCACCATGCTTCACAGCACTCAATACCATATTATACTCTCCCTCTAATGCCCCCTGGGATGGTAAAGTATAAACAAGTCAGTCTAAAAAAAGTTGAATTAAAAACACATGTAGATCTTTTTCCATGTCGTTCATTTACATGTTGACATTTTGCTTGTGTTCACCTTTTTGACCAAGTCGACCTAATACATCTCAACCCTTTTCATGTGTCAACCTTTTGCCTGTCAACCAATAGTGGTTGACTTTTTGACCTATCGACGTAGACACTGCCTACCTAATGGACGCACACCCAGTTAGATCATACTTGCCTACCTGACCCTCTCCATGAGGGAGAAAATGCTCTGTTCCTGGCCGTCCCTGGTAATGTAGGATTGCCATCACCTGTCATGAAACACCTTACTAGGCAAGTATGAGTAGATCTGTCAGTGTCAAACGCAGGATTTTCAGAAGGGGGTTTCCAGAGGGGCGGAGCAAAGCACGGAGATGGACACTTAGGTGACCCAGTATATGCCGGGTCAGTTAAAGTATTATAGATAGACCAAATGTATATAAATAATAATAATAATAATAATAATAAAAAAAAATATATATATATATATAGATGGGTAATTAGAGCCAAGCACACCAATTTGAAAAAAGATTTTGCTTTATAAGAAAAACGTGAAAAATATCCATGGGCAGTACATACAGTCCAATAAAGAAGATCAAGTCATCCAAATACTTATCAGCATGCAAGCCGGTTAACAGGAGACAGGATACAAGACATCATAGTACTGCTCACAATGGGACAAAGTCAGGTCTGCTCTACATACATACATACAGGGGCGTCAACAGCAGTGTATGATCCCTGGGCATAGCAATGTATTGGGGCCCCTACTGATCCTCCAGCGGTAGGGGTGGGGGAAGCTTTGATGTCCCCCGGGTGGTAAGGGGTATTATACCAACCGCTCAGCATGTAGGGCCTGGATCAGTAATTTCCACTAATTACCCCTTTACTGCACAGATGGTGGGAGATGAGGTGGGAGAAGGGGGCATTGGGATGAACGAAGCTGTCCTGATACATAACTTCCAGGGTGGTAGAGGATGTTTAATATGCAGAGGAGGGGTGTATAGTGGAGTGGGCTCATTATTCATAATTTTCTGGTGGGAGGACAGCTTGCTTGACTGCAGATATCTCCAGTTCCCAGAAATAGATTTCTTAGATTTTAATGGAATTAAAAACTAGAGAATCCCACCTACCAAATGGTACTGGGGACTTGGGGATCAGAGTTCAGGAGGCAGAGCAATCTGCCCACGAGTATATAATACTACATACCAGGTGTGTGGAGCTGGAGCAGTAACCAGCTGCTGGAAGGCTGATATCTCTGGTTCTGGGAAAAGTAGAGACAAGCTACTAGTGTCCCTCAAAGGGGAAGAGTCCCAGCTTTTGGAATATACCCTCAGAAAAACTCTAAGTTAGACAGAACCTGAAATATCTGACTGGGAATAACAATTAACAGGCTTGGATGTGGACCACTGCTTTGAAGTCAGATATCTCCGGTTCCCAAGGGCCGATTTTTACAATTCTTATACCCATTGAAAGAGGGGGCCCTCAGCTTTCATCTGAGGGCACTTAGATTTAGGTTTCTGGGTACTCAGAAACCCCCCCCTGCGTGCGCTACTGTCTGTGCAGTTTTTGTGTGTGTAAAAGTTAAAGTTTCCCATTCCCAAACATAACCAGCCCCTGGCTCTCTGAGCCAGTGCTGGTTCTAAAATTACAGGGGAAAAAGGAATCAGCTTAAAGAATCAACACAAGACTGCTGGACTGGTTCTGGTTCCAAATATATGGGGGAAAACCAGCACTGGATCCAGGGCTGGCGCCGGTAGCAGGTAGGCGCTGGACCTGAGAGGCGCTCCCTACTACACGCTGGGTGACAGCTGTAGGGGGCACCTGTTTCATTAATTGTCCCCAGATGCTTTAAGAGACAAGTAGAGAGAGTCCACCGCCGCTCTACCTCTTTCACATGAGAGCGGCACGGGCACCTTCCCTTGCTGCCCGCTCACTTACTTTTTCTCCTCACCCGGCGGCTCCTCACTCAGGCATGCAGCACAGTTCAGCCTACAGAGCGCTGAACCTAGGACACAGTGGGGGAGCGCCGATCAGCAACAGCGTGTAGCTCCCCCTCTGTGTCCTAGGCTCGGCACTCTGCAGGCTGCACTGTGCAGTGTGCCTGACTGAGGTGAGGAGCCGCCGAGTGAGGAGAAACAATGGGCGGTATTCAATGACCAGATTTTACATTCGCCAGCCATTCACCGGTTTTTTTACGTCGATTCGCCAAGCGTAGGGATTCGTCGGGAGTCGCCGGGACTAGCTGTGTCACCCTATTCAACGTGGCTGAGAATCGCCGCCCCCAACGGCGATTCTCAGCCAATCCGGCATTTCCCTAAACAGCTTCAGTACTGTAAGAAATTGCAGTGAAATGCCAGAAAAATGCAAATTACCCTGAAAAAACGATTCCAATACAGCAGACTGCAAAAGCTGTGTAATCTCCTCAAAGGCCAAACGAAGGAGTGAGGTGGGGAGGAGAATCATGGGTAAGTGAGGTGCACCATGGGTAAGAACAGTGCTTTGTGGGAGAAAAAAAAAATACCAGAAAAAATTAAATATATATTTGTATAGCACTTCTACGACCATCACATCACACAAGGGCAGCAAATAATAATACATTACACTTGCAGAGTTAAATTGAACACTTAAAACCACTTATTTCACAGGTTCCTATAAAAGTTCACCATAAAAAGATGACGAGGGACACTCGGTGAGGAACGGCGATATGAAACAAGAAATAAGAATCGCCAACTTCTCATTGAATACACTTTTGGCGATTCATGGTGATTCCCGTCGACTACCGGCGAATCCCCATGAAAATTCCTATAGACAAAAACCGGCGATTTGTAGAGAATAACATTTGGCGATTGGTGCTTCATTCACCGGTCGTCATCGGCGAATAGAGGTCGTTGAATAGGGTGATTCGCTTTTTCAGCTCCAAAAATCGCCGGCACACACGAAAAAAACACAGAATCGCCATAAAACTTGGCGATTCTGCCTCATTGAATACCGCCCAGTGAGTGTGCGGGCAGCAAGGAAAGGTGCCCGTGCCACTGTCACTGTATGTGAAAGAGGTAGAGCGGCGGTGGACTCTGTGTGCATTGTGCAGGAGGTTGATGCAGTGTCACTGGCACTGCTTGTGGAAGAGGTAGAGCAGCTGTGGACTCAGCCGGGCATGCAAGAAGGGTGGAGATCTGTGGCAAGGCATCACTGCTGGACCCCTGGTAGGTCTCTGTCCCTGCATCCCCCCTAGTCCCTGTGTCCCCCCAGTCCTTGTCCCTGCGCCTCCCCTCCTGTTCCCTGCATCCTACCCTGGTCCTGCATCCCCCTGGTTATTGTGTCCCCCTAGTCTTTGTTCCTGTGCCCCCCCCAGTCCTTCATCTTCCCCTGGTCCCTGACCCTGAATCATCCCCGGTCACTGTCCCTGCGTCATCCCCCGGTCCCTATCCATGCATCATTCAGCCCCCCCTCCCCGGGTCCCTGCGTCCCCTCCGGTCCCTGTGTCCCCCCTGTCCCTGCATCCCCCTGGTCCCTGTCCCTTCATCCACCCTGTCCCTGCGTCTCCCCTGCCCTGATCTCTACCTCCCCACGGCCCCTGTGTCCCCAAATTATATGTAAAGTAGATCTATGTAGCATAACATACATGTTATCTCAATCTGGGTGGCATGATGTGAATTTTGGATCAATCTGGGTGGCAAAATGTGAATTTGGAATCAATCTGGGTGGAATAATGTGAATTTTGGCTCAATCTGGGTTGCATGATGTGCATTTTGTCTCAATGTGGGTGGCATGACGTGAATTTTGGCACTTTCATTTTGGCATAAAGGTGCCCATACACAGAGCAATCCTGTTTTGCGAGTTGATAAGCGGCCCCCCACATCGCAAAGCACAAAAAGTATGCTGCACAATGTGAAGTTATCAGACTCACTGTAAGACTGTAATTATTATATTTTATTAGGTGTAGTGATTAATGTACTTTTTAGTCCGTCTGTACCCTCTTCCTCTCCGTAGATATTTCTATCCCCCAAATCTGTGTGTATTTCC
Source organism: Crinia signifera (assembly GCF_055691185.1). Taxonomy (NCBI): domain Eukaryota; kingdom Metazoa; phylum Chordata; class Amphibia; order Anura; family Myobatrachidae; genus Crinia; species Crinia signifera. The sequence goes on from NC_139224.1 coordinate 66,467,466, forward strand.
AGAACCATGGAGGTTATTCTGATCGGAGCGGCCAAACGTGCGTACGTTCACTATTAACGTACGCTCTCCGTACGCGGCCGTTGGGGTTAAGTCCACCCACAAATCAGCCGCATACGTACGGCCACAAACAACGTCGAAGGGGAGTGGCGTACAATTGAGCGTACGCCAACGTACACGGACGGACCAGCCCTTACACTCCGACAACTGGCGTACAACAGAGCGTACGCCACCGTTTACGGACGTCTCTCGTCCGTCTTCCCACCGACTTCTTGCGGCTATCTGAGCGTACGCCAGCTTGCACGGACGGGTCCCTATTGTTTTCAATAGAAAACTCAGCTTATGTCACCGCTCGTGAGAGTGAGCGTACGTCCGTGCACGCTGGCATACCCTTCACATATATGGACCTGCAAATCTTGCCTTTCAACTACAATTCTGACAATTAATTAATTATTCTAATTGTTATTCAATTATTGTTTTCTATTAACTCAATTGTCTACCTTAATAAAGACCCTAATAAAACAACATTTTAACCTTCATTACATGTATATTTGTTATGTTCTAATGTGGCATTTTAATCACTATCTATGTGTCCCCACATTGCTTTTACTTGTAAATAAATTTATGTTGGTGTTTGTGTGTATGTACTAAATTATGTCCCTAATTAGTTTGATCTGATTTTTTTACCATGTATACCTACCCTGATGTTATGTGTGATGTTTTAATCGAACATTCATGCATTTTCACTATGTGTTATTTAACTCAAAAACAAACACATTCACACAGCAATCGTTACCCCTCACCTCAAATTACAAATATAACTTACATTACACATCTGTATGTACCTACCCTTACAAACCCTATAACATATTTATGATTAAAAACACAGCCAACTTCTAACTCAACAAAAACTTTTATTTAGTACAAACATAATAAGGGGGGGGGGGGGGGGAATAAAAATAAATTAAATGAGGGCCTACAAACGTAAAAAAAGAATATTCAAATAAAATAACGTCAGGAATATCTCCCGCAAAATGTTGTCCACCTCCTCCTGGTGCTGTTCACTGTCTGTAGTGAAGGGATAAAAAAATATATATATATAATATACACAAATGTTTGTTGTATTTGTACATAATAAGAAGTTGTGAGTTATGTGTGAAGGCCACATACATTTTTTAACTACATTGAAGATGGGTCTGATGTAAACACAGTACTAAAAACTACACACATACTGTACATAGTAAATAACATTAATTAAATTACTCCTTCTTGGATGAATGTTTTCTGTATCCCAATTGGTAGTTTTGTTTTGGGGGACTCACCTCTAACCTCACAATTAGGCTGTGCTATTTAAGGGTTATGACATTGTTGCGGCTTAAGCACTCCTTAATATTTTAAATTTAGGACATTGCTGTACAAATTATAGGCCTAAAGCTATGTTTGTAAAGCATGCATCCGCATGGCCTCACACACTATGAACAAAACAATCTATAAATTAATGTTGCACATCATGCTGGGAAGTGGAGTTACCCAACACCTGGACCCACATAACTACAACACCACTAATGTCGGATATCTCATTGGATGTACTGTTATGTCAATTATTCAAGGGGTGAGCCATGGCCACACTCCAAAAAACCACCAAGGGGACCCTTGTTCCTGGAGAAGGACAGGCCACACCTCATGGTCGCCCTGCAGTGATATGTTGCAACTAATGTTGATGTTGGATACACATATGTGGTTGTTGTGATTGTTTATGTGTAGAAATGTGTAGGTAAACATTAGACACATTATTTACTTACGGCTAGTTGAGCCATCCTGCTCGCCGCTGGTTGGGTGTGCGGTGGTTGGGGGGGTCAGGAGCAAGGGGGATGGGATAGGACTTGGGATACTGGTAGTGGGTTGGAGTGGGGATTGGAGAGGTTTGGGGGTGGGTGGTGGAGAGGTGTAGGGGGGTTGGAAATGGGGTGGGGAGGGGGTGGGGGTTGGGGAGGGGTTGGGGAGGGGGTGGGGGTTGGGGAGGGGGTTGGGGAGGGGGTGGGGGTAGGGGTGTGGGTGGGGGTTGGGGAGGGGGTGGGGGTAGGGGAGTGGCTGGTGGAAGGGGATGTGGAAATTTGGTGCTCCCCAGCTTCCTCCTCCTCTTCCTCCTCCTCTTCCTCCTCCTCGTCTGGCTGCTCCTGGGCTGCCTGCTCCTGGGCTGCCTGCTCCCGGGCTGCCTGCTCCCGGGCTGCCTCCTCCCGGGCTTCTATGCCTGCCATTGCCCGTGCTGAAATGTTCATGTTGATGGCATAGAAATCGAAGGTTGGGTTTCATAAAAATGGGGGAAAGAAAAATTCACATTAGTCATGCTCATAACCTTACAAATTATCATTGCTGTTATATTTCAGACATTTATCATGCGAACTAATTGATATGCTACACCCAAAAACTGAGCAACTACTTAAACCCCCCCCCCCTATACACCCCCTATACACCCCATATACACCCCCTATACACCCCCTATACACCCATATACACCCCCTATACACCCATATACACCCCCTATACACCCCCTATACACCCCCTATACACCCCCTATACACCCATATACACCCCCTATACACCCCATATACACCCCCTATACACCCCCTATACACCCACATACTCATGAACATATTTATAAAAATTACAGAAATCATTGAAAAAAAAAACGCAGACATACTAGTAAATAAAAACTTACATCGGGCAATATGGCGGCGAAGTGTGGAAAGCATCACTGGCTGCCGCCGGCGCAGGTCAGACCAGCGCCGCTCAACTTGTGCCAGGCTTCTGCGTACGCCGGTCCGGGCGTAGATTAGCCGGCGGGCAGCATTATATGCCCGCCGCTTGTCCATGTTGGACACATATGGGCCCCTGGGCCCCAGGCGCCGGTCCATGACCTCAACCAAGGCCAACAGCTCCTGGGTAGAAAACGCCCTAGCCCTGGTTGAAGTCATATTGGCAATGGCGCAGTTATTAATTGCAGGTACATATATCACTTTTGGTGCTTGCTGATTGGTGTAAAAAAATTGTTTGTTTAGTATTAACTTTATTAATCCTTCTTACATTAACAAACTGGATGCGAATAGAAACTTACGCGGACCGTTCTGATATACACACACCATAACCAACAGCATGCTTTCAATGTATAGAGAGACGTACTGTATATACAGTGTGCGGAAAATAATACACGCAACCGTCTACTAATAAATACGCTGATAAAAGGGCACAATACACCGATTTCCATGGAGAGACGTACTGTATATACAGTGTGCGGAAAATAATACACGCAACCGTCTACTAATAAATACGCTGATAAAAAAGGCACAATGCAACATGTTGGCGTATGACAATTTCATACTCATTACATATGTAAGGAAAGCATTATAACGTGATGTTTTGAAATGTGACTCAGAAAGCATACACGAACTCCAACAGATACCAGCTGACAACACTCATCATTGGAATGACAGGTGCACACATTTCACGATGTAGTACACAATGCTCCACAACCTGTGTATGTGCATATACAGGTGATTGATCAGGTGCGTTGAGACCTGCGTAATTTAAGTGGGAATTATCGGCGTAAATTAGCAACTACAATGCGGGGAAAAATATACGCCCCCTTGTTCATGGCGGGAGATTACCATATAAATATTCAGTCAGATGCAGGCCAGAATTGCTGCAAACATGTCTAGCTCAGAGGATTCCGCAGCTGAGGACGCTCTACAGAGAGCTACAGCAGAATCCCTGCTTGAAGCTTTGCAGAAGAGGGAACAGGAGCGGAGAAGGAGGGCCCAAGAGAGAAGTAGCCTGCAAGACCAAGTGGGCCCCTCACTAACAGGCCCTGTTCAAACTGCACCAGCTCCACAAGGGCCAAGCAACCAGCCAGAACAAGAGGTTGCATCTCTCCAAACAGGTGTGACCCAGCAGGTGCATGGTGAAAGAACTGGGGCCACCAGAAAACGAGCTGCAACATCTAGGGTGAGGACTAAGCAGGATACCACCACCAAAAAGAGAAACCCTGCATTTGTAGAGGCAGAATTGCGAATTTTAGTGCCCAGGGCACGCGAATGGATAGAATTGGCAACCAGGAAGCCGGGTGCCAGTGCAAGGAGAAACCTTTGGGACAAGATCACAGAGGAAGTGAACCAGGTGTCACCAGTGGTCAGAGATTGGCTAGCGGTGAAGAAAAGGCAAGTGTGTTTGTCCCCCTGATAATGTCATATGTGTGTACATATGTCACATGTATGTTTTGAGAATAATAGAAAGGTGTGTTTGTAGATAGTGCTACACTTCAATGTCACATGTGAACACAACCATGTCTAATAACCCACATTTATATATGAAACATGCACCATTGGTGTGATGTGAGGTTATGGGCACAGTTCTGCTCATGTGAAGTATGTGAAGTATGTGATGGGACAAGAGAAAGTGTGTTTTTGAAAGAGTTGTAACATGTTCCATATGATGCTACTGAAACAAGAATGACCAAACTGTGCACATGTAGCTGGTGAGAAACTACACATCCCAGTATGCCATCCCATAGTTAAATTACTCCATAATAACCACACTGTCAAGCTATGGTGGAATGTGTAGTTTCACAACAGGTGGAGGTGCATAATTTGGCCATGGATGATGTCATTTCTGCATAGTGATCTATGTATGTGCATTTAGTGGCCTAATGAATGAGATGAGACACTGAAATGCCTCCTAATGGAGACATTAATGTGTGTGTGGGACACATATGGCTAAAAAACATAAGATCACCCACACTAGGAAATGTCACGTAGCACAGTGGTGCACATATCTCATGGTGATATTTGTATTTTTAAACTTGTAGGTGGACAGACTTCAAAACGACACTGAAGAGGAAGATGACTGACCGGTACAACCACAGCATGTCCACCGGGAGGGGGCCTATGCCAGATAATTTGGAGTATACCCCCCTGGAGCAGGACGCCTTGGATGTCATTGATGTGGCCGAGGTCAGGGGGATATCCAATATGGATAGTGAGCTCCCGGCGGAGGTCTTTGCTGCTGCTTTTGATGGTAAGTCACAGTAATGCATTGTATTTTGAAAGATATTTTTTTGTGCGTATGTGATGGTGACATTGTTTTCAATTATTATCCTAGAAGAAGCAGAAACCCAGGATGAACCGGCAGCATCTTCCTCTGCAGAGCCACAGGTGGAGCAAGTGGTCCAGCCTCCACCAAGACGACACCCCCAGCCACAGGAGACATGGGATGCCAGCGTGATGGTGATGCTGGAGAGGATCGAGAAGCAAGGGGTGGATGCTGCGGTCCGTCAGCAGCAGGTTGGGGAATTTCTGGCGGATTGGAAGGCCACAAACAGGCAGCAGTGTGAGGCCTTCAACCGCATGAATGACACTCTGGCGGCTGGCATGCAAAGCATTGGCCAACACCTCAGCCGCCAGAATGAAATTCTTGCGGAGCTGCTGACCACCGCCAGGTCCCTAAGGGACAATCCCCCATCTGCTGGCCCACCCCAAGCTGCTCCCCAACCTTCCACCTCTGCTGACCCTCCTGTGTCCACTAGGGGAAGACGCCGCAAGCCATCTGAGCCAAAGGCCCCTGTCCCCAAGGCCCCATCTAAAAAGGGGAAAAAAGGGCCCAAATAATGAGACCTGGTTCACTTCCTCTGTGGTTGGACCCCAAATGTTTAAATTGCACTGGACATCCACTTCCTGAGTTGGCCATCGATCCATTTTCGTGCCATGGGCATTAAAGTTCTTATTTTGACCTCTACAAATGCAGGATACATTTTTGGTGGTGTGTATCTTGCTTAGTATTCACCCTGTTTGTTGCAGTACGTATTCTGGTGTCCCCATTTCTTTCATCATTGCATTTGCAGGGTAACACATGTTTGGAGATATGCAACCTCTTGTTCTGGCTCTTTTTTTATTTTTGTGTCTATTTTATTTGTTTATTTGATTTATGACATTAAAGTGTCAAATAAGCTGTGATGCTGAACAGCAAATAAATTTATTTTACCAATTAAAACAAAATTGTTGTATGTGTAATTTCTTGTGTGAAACAAATACTACATTTATGTGTACTTACTGACCAGGGTATTTTTGAACATTTGTTGAAGTGTGGTAGAAGTTTCCCATGTGTAACCCTCTCCATGGCCATTCCCATGTTCCTATCCAACTTTTCCCTGCTAATTAGTTTGTGTCAGCACATGTGCAGAGCAACTTAATAGGTGAGAAAGCAGTTTGTGTGCAGGTGAGGTAGCTCCTACAGTAGTAGGTAAAAGCAGGTCCAGAACAATGCTTTCCTCATGGAGTGGGTGAGGCAGACAAACAAGGGTCAAAAGGTACATTTGTGTAGGAATGCATATGTGTCCTCCCTAAAAAAAGATGTGTGAATCGGCCAAACATGAGAAAATTGCTTGTGAACAAACATGTATAACTTTTTAAATATATATGATTTTACAGTGTCATAAGCAGATGTAGGAATCCTTTGTTAGAGAGATGTGAGTGCAATAATGTGATTGGTGGCATCTTACATCCAGAGTGTAGTAAAATCCAATTCATAGCAGATCAGATAGTGGTACAGTTCTGTATTTTGGGTACTATACAAAGATTGTGTGCAAAATAATGTGCATGGGCTTAAAACATTGCTGAAACATACTTTGTAGGTGTTAGATGTGGTTTATGTTATTGTATCATAAAAACAAAACCTATGTTTGTATTAGAGTGAACACGTTGACACATGTCGACTTGTGTAGATTGAGTGTGCTACTGTGTAAAGTCTATGAAAGCACGTAGTGAATGTGTATAACTGTTTAACAAATACCTACCTTAGCATATATAAGCAGGTCTTACCTTAAATTAAACAAACCTTTAAATGTAGAGAAGTATAGAAAGATAAGCTTCCAATGTGTTTGAGTGCTGTGTGTGGCTTGCAGGTAGTGAAATCATGGTTTTGACTTAATAGACTGCAGCATTGCTTATTACATTCAGGTGTATGTGTTTGAGTAGTAATCAGCGTAAATTAGCAAACCCAGGCGCACGCTGGCATGCGGTATCTGTAGGGGTGGTCTGAGGTGGCGGTTGGCGGCCGCCTGTTTTGTGTCCGAAATGAACGGTGCTTTAGGCGATCGTGTGGTAGTAGCACCGTTCATTTTTGGTGCACACCCCCGTGTACGCCCATATTTACGCCCATTTTCCCTCATTATTTCGGCCGCTCCCCTCAACACGCCCCTATGCCGCCCCCAATGCCCGTACTCTCGTGTACAGGTTTTTTCGCACGGAGAGACCCGTCCGTAAGCGTTGTGGAGTGTTCGCGCCTGCGCATTGGCGATTGTACGCATGCGCAGATCATGAAAAACCCCGGAACGTACGCGTACGGCCCGGCCGCACCAACCAGAATAAGGCCCCATATCAGAGGATGTTGCCCAAATATGGTTGGATAGGAAATACCCAGGAAAGAACAGTGTATGATTTCACCAAAATGTTATGTCCAATTACCATACTATTGTTCCTGCTATTTACAGGAGGGTGATAGCTGAGGGACAATCTTCACAGGGGGTGATCAGCACATAACGCAATCAGCTGGTTATTGTTCCTTGTATTGACACTCCCTTGTACAAAATCCTTGCTGTCCCTGGCCATCCCTGGCCACCAGACCACACGAGACAGAAGAGCAAGTGTCTTATATACTCCTGGATGACCAGCAATCTTGGAGTCATGACATTCTACCAAGACTCTACGTCTAAGAGATGGAGGGACGAACAACCTGTTCTCTGGTGTTTGGGCTGGAGCCTGTCCCTGAGCTTGACGGAGAAGACCCTCCAATGTTTGACTCACTCCAGCATGAATACAGGATGTGGGAATGATGGGCCCCAATTTAACTCTACTCTCCTGTTGAGGGAGGAAACATCTAGAAAGAGCGTCTGCCCTGATGTTTTTAGATCCAGGTCTATATGAGATATTGAAATTAAACCGCATAAAGAAGAGAGCCCACCGGGCTTGGCGAGAGTTCAGTCTCTTGGCTGACAATGTATTGCAGGTTTTTATGGTCAGTCAAGACAAGAATCTGATGGGCCGCTCCTTCCAGCCACTGTCGCCACTCGTCAAAGGCCCACTTAATGGCGAGTAATTCTCTGTTGCCTACGTCATAATTGGACTCTGCCTGAGAAAATTTTCGGGACATATAGGCATAAGGGTGGAACTGTAGTGTTTCGGGATCTCTCTGAGAGAGAACGGCCCCGGCCCCTACTTCAGAGGCGTCGACCTCTACCACAAATGGTAGATCGGGATTGGGGTGCTTAAGAACTGGAGCTGAAATGAAGGCCTGCTTCAAAGTCTCAAAGGCCTGTTCTACCTGAGGACTCCATTCTAATGGATCCACCCCTTTCTTGGTCAGAGCCATCAAGGGTGCCTCAATGGAATAAAACGCCTATAATAATTAGCGAACCCAAGGAACCGCTGGACCGCTTTTAAATTAGTGGGCCGAACCCAATCCACAATGGCTTGTAATTTCTTGGGGTCCATTTGGAACCCTCGGGAGGAAATTATATATCCTAGAAACGAAACCTGGGTCACCTCAAATTCGCATTTTTCTAGCTTCGCGAATAACTGGTTTTCCCGCAATTTCTGCAAAACCTGGCGCACTTGTGCCCTATGCGAGTCCAAGTCTCGGGAAAAAATTAGGATATCGTCCAAATAGACAACTACAAATTTACCCAAGAATTCCCGAAGGATGTCATTGATAAAATCTTGACAAACGGCTGGGGCATTGGAGAGGTCGAACGGCATTACCAGGTACTCGTAGTGCCCCGTCTGAGTACTGAATGTCGTTTTCCATTCGTCCCCGGTTATAAGCCCCCCTAAGATCTATTTTGGAAAAAATGGTAGCGGATCGAAGTTGGTCAAATAGAACTGTAATCAAAGGAAGGGGATAGGTGTTCTTTACCGTAATCTTGTTGAGGACACGGAAATCTATGCAAGGCCTCAAAGAACCGTCTTTTTTTGCCACAAAAAAGAAACCGGCACTGAGAGGTGATTTAGAGGGTCGAATAAAACCCTTAGAAAGACTCTCTTGGATGTACTCATCCATAGCCTTAGTCTCCGGGACAGATAAGGCATAAAGCCTGCACTTGGGTAGTGGCGCGTTGGGAACCAACTGGATGGCACAGTCGTATGGCCGGTGAGGAGGCAAACTGTCGGCCTTGCCTTTTGAGAAAACATCTAAAAAATCTTGGTAGGGGACGGGGACCCCTGCTAAAGAGGTGGAATTTACCGGGAGTGAGATCTGAAGGCACTGTTGCTGACAAGTGGGACTCCAATGGGCAATTTCTCCCAGGTGCCAATCAATGATGGGATTGTGTTTTTTCAACCATGGGAAACCCAAAACGATGGGCACCGAAGGACAGGAGGTTATCAGGAAGGTAATCTCCTCCTGGTGAAAAAGACCAATGGTCAACTGCACGGGAGGAGTCTGAAATAAGATGGCCCCATTGGAGAGCACTCCACCATCTAAACCCCGTAGGGTGATAGGAACAGGAAGCCGGAGTTGGGGAATCCCCAAACTCTGGGCGATGGCAGAGTCTAGGAAGTTACCGAGCTGCCCCAAGTTGCATTGGTTCCTCGCTTTCCTCAGGGGTCACCGGGACATAGGGAACCACCCGGGTGAGAAAGCCCCATTCAGACCTCCGCTCACGGAGGCGACGGTCAATTTTAATTGCTAATTCCATTAATTTATCCAGAGTTTTAGGCGCTGGGTATTGAATGAGGCAATCCTTAATTTCGTCGGCCAGACCACAACGAAATTGGCTGCGTAACGCTGGATCGTTCCATCAGCAGTCATTTGCCCATCGGCGGAACTCTGTACAATAAGCCTCAGCTGGGTCTTTCCCTTGTTTAAGGGCCCTGAGATGAGTCTCTGCTGAGGCTTCACGATCGGGGTCATCATATAACAACCCAAGAGAACTAAAGAAACTGTCTAGCGAGGTCAAAGCTGGGCTGTCAGAAGGCAGTCCAAAGGCCCAGGTCTGGGGGTCACCCTGCAGTAAAGATATTACTAGACCGATACGCTGGGCCTCGGACGTGAAAGAGCGCGGTTTGAGCTTAAAATACAGTTTGCAGCTCTCCCTGAAATTAAAGAAGGTTTTGCGATCCCCAGAGAACCGATCTGGTAGGTTCATTTTGGGGTCTGAACCTCCTGACTCTGGGGGCCGCATCCTTTGCTCTTGCGAAGCTACCTTTAAAGATAATTCCCGCACCATCTGAGTAAGCCCCTGGAGCTGATCAGAAAAAGTCTGGGGAGTGGTACTCATAATACAAGGTCACCCAACAAATAACAGAAAGAGATCTAAGACCAAATATAGCCTGTCTTTTTTCTGGCCGGTTATAATGTTACGGTGCCTACTATGGCACAAGGAGCAACGGTTGGCGGATGTAGACAGGTGGTCAGGCGTGAGCCCGTAGCCGGGACCGCCGGTTAGGAAGGACACAGCGGATGCTACTCTAACTCTGTTGAGTCCCTGAGGCAGATGGTAAACCCCTGCAGAGCTAGGCTTCACCTGTGGCCGCCGCGTCCGAAGGAGCGAGTTAGGCCCGCTCCGACCCCGATGCAGCCAGGTCAAATGAATTGACAAGGGGTAAACGATTGCCAAAGGGTACACAAGAGGACTGCTAACTACCGGGCCTAGCTGGGAGTAGACCCCTGACTACCGGCACCAGGCCAAACCGGGATGCGACCAAGTCGCAGACACAAGTAAATGGGAAGAGGAGTCCCCAGCAGGCTACGCCCCAGGTACGGCGACTCCTCAAAACCAGGATAGAAATAGAGGACACTCCCTGCTAGAAAGATACTAAGATGCCTAGCAACGTCCCGACGCTCCGAGTCAGAAGGAGGCTTGGGACGCTGCCGGGCAACGTCCCCGGCCGCGTCACTGAGTGCAGCATCCGCCGTCCGTCCGGGTGCACTACAACCCGGGCGGCGGCGTGCAACACCTGGAGCAGAGGAGCTCAGGGATGGAGGTTCTTCAGTGTATCGGCAGGCTGGGAAGCCGGATCTGTTATTTATTGTCAGAAAAATGCAGTATATCTGGGAGTACTGGGAAGAAGCTCAGCAGATGATCAGCGGGTGGAGAGTATCCAGCATACAGGACAAGTTGTGTTACCTAGGGGATGCATTCCTGCACTGTAAAGGTGAGGCCACCTCGTGGGATCTGCTGGGAGAGCCAGAGTTTGTAGAATTTACAGAGGAAGTGATTGCTACAGTGACCCAAATGCTACAATCTGGGCAGACAACCGAGGGGTCTGCCACAGAATTATTTGTTACCACGAGACAAGAGTCATTGTCAGGGGGGCCCCTACCTGCCCTTGAAGAAATGAGTATGGAGGAGCTGATAGCAGAATGTCAGCTGCGAGGTATACCCGTCCAATCCTGCAGGCGCAGGGAAATCATCCAGCAGATCCTTCAAGATCAGGGGGATCCTACAAAAGCATTTACTGATTATCGGGCATGGATCCTCAATTTCGGTGCACAGCTGAGTGTGTGGGAACAATTGGAGTGTCTGGAGGAGTGATTTATTGTGGCAGAGGAAGAGGCGACTGACCACGGGCTCCTGGACACCCCAGCATGGCGAGACCAGTGTTGCAGGGTGGCTGATGAAAGGCACCACCTGCAACAGCTTCTCCCACAGCCTAGGGAAGAAGCTGGTCAGTGTTCTATACAGGGGGAGGTTATCCCCAAAGTGTAGGAAGTGGGGACTCTGATCCAGGCACCCCAGGAGGAGCTGCACTACAGCTTCCCTTTTGCTGAGGTGGAAGATGGAGAATTATTATCCTGCTGCCAGGGGATCTATGAAGACTGCATCCAAGAAGAGATCACCGTGGTTAGAGGAGTATTCGCCAACATCCAGGCCACAAGCATACCAGTCACAGATGACGTCTTGTTTCAGGCTGCCCAGCATATTCAGCTGGGGAAGGAGGTTATCCAGGAGGAGGAGGTGTGCGCAGAAGTAGCTGCAGGTGAGCAACTGGCTTTTAAGGGGACAGAGCTGACAAAGCCTGTCCTGCAGCCACCAGCGGAATTGTTCCTGATGGAGGGTCCCTCCTCAGCCCTGGGCATTGAGACCAAATGCTGTACTGAAATTTGCCATGCCCCTAGTTTGGGTTTGAGGGAGGAAGGATGTGACAGAGTGGTGGAAGTGCCAGGGCCAGAGTCCCTATATTGGCCTGCTGTTTGGCAGCTGTTCCTTGTGCAAGAGGGGGAGGTGGAAAGTGCTCCCTGCCCCATTATGCCAGAGGCAAAAGTATTAGTACACCCTATAGGTGTGCCCAATGTAAAAGGTTACAATGTTGCAGAGGGGGGTACCCAGCATCTGAAGAAGAGGAATTGCTAAATCCCTTGTTAGTTCAAATGTATAACTTAGATTGTGATATTGCCCTTGCTGGTTCTGCAAACCAGCCGCCATTTACAAGATGGGTTTGGTATGATGTCACTCTGTGGGACTCAGGTGGTACATCCAAACCCCAGATTCTCTGCTCTGCATCCCACTACTCCAGGTTGTTATTGGTTCCTGAACAACTTGGTACAGGTACTAAAATAGTAGGGGAAGGAATGTGAAGTTATCAGACTCACTGTAAGACTGTAATTATTATATTTTATTAGGTGTAGTGATTAATGTACTTTTTAGTCCGTCTGTACCCTCTTCCTCTCTGTAGATATTTCTATCCCCCAAATCTGTGTGTATTTCCAGAACCATATCAGAGGATGTTGCCCAAATATGGTTGGACAGGAAATACCCAGGAAAGAACAGTGTATGATTTCACCAAAATGTTATGTCCAATTACCATACTATTGTTCCTGCTATTTACAGGAGGGTGATAGCTGAGGGACAATCTTCACAGGGGGTGATCAGCACATAACGCAATCAGCTAGTTATTGTTCCTTGTATTGACACTCCCTTGCATATCTCTGGTCACTAGCAGACTTACTGGAACCGGACCCAGCAGAGGGGGCAGCAGCAGATGGACAGCTGAAGCTGGGAGGGGGGATATACCTGACTCTTGAATCCACCAATCGAGACCCAGTGCAAGCCCACTTTTGGTATGTGCACCGTGGGAATTTAGAAGGTTTTAAAATGACTTGTACACATGCCGGCTCCTCATGTTAGTCGCAATCCTGGCTCAGGGGTCATACTCTCCACTGGATCTTGTGGAACACATCGTTTGCCCGGGGGGGGGGCATCCTACTAAGCTCTGGTGTGTAGCGTCCGGTGCTGTGTGGATTTACACAGGTTTCTGCTATCACTGCTGTGTGGAATAAGTGATAGTTTTGTGATTTGGAACTGTGATGCTACAAGGACTTGAACTGCTACCTGGATGTTTCTATGCTACTTGTGTGTGCTGTGATAAAAATAAACCATATTTTGGTTTCATCTGCTCGGTGTCTGAGTGATTGAGGAACCGGTAACCTCACACACGTACTTTTTGAACTAGATCGCACCGCATCACATCTATTTCAAAACAACGCTGCTTTAGCACATCGCATATGTTTTTAACTAGATGCAACACGCTCTAGTTCAAAATGCACGGAGCACATCGCTCCATGTGTGGGTACCTTAACATCAATTTTTGCTCCATCTGGTGGTATAATGTGATTTTTGGCTAAATCCTTTCGAATTTTGGCTCATTGTGTGTCGCATAATGTTTAAGAGGCAATTATTATGGGATCTACTATTGTGTTGCATATTGTGTATTAGAGGTATATGGTGTGGCACACTACACTCAAGAACTTTTATGCAACAGGGTAGACACACCAGGAGGGGTAAAACAAATGATTGAAGATCTAGGTAGATTAGAGGAATGGTCAAGAGCATGGCAACTACAAATTAATGCCAAAAAATGCAAAATCATGCACTTGGGTCTCAGAAATCCAAAGACTAAATATAGTATAAATGGCACTATAATGGAAACTACTGAGGAAGAGAGGGATCTAGGTGTCACTATTTCAGGGGACTTAAAAGCAGTTAGGCAATGTAACAAAGCAATGAAGAAGGCAAGTCAGATGCTTGGTTGCATAGGGAGAGGTATCAGCAGTAGAAAGAAAGACATAATAATGCCACTGTATAGGTCATTGGTACAACCTCACCTAGAGTATTGTGTTCAGTTCTGGAGGCCAAATCTCCAGAAGGATATAAATACATTAGAGACTGTACAAAGAAGGGAAACTAAAATGGTGCATGGCCTACATCACAAAACATACCAGGAAAGACTAAAAGATCTTAATATGTATACTTTAGAGCAGAGAAGGGAAAGGAGGGACATGATAGAAACTTTCAAATATATCAAGGGTTTTAACAAGGTACAGGTGGGAGACATTCTTCACAGGAAGAGGAGCAACAGAACACAAGGACATGCACTGAAACTAGAGTGAGAAAGATTCAGGGGAAATGTGAGGAAGAATTATTTCACAGAAAGAGTAGTAGATAAGTGGAATAGCCTCCCATCAGAGGTGGTAGACGCAAATACAGTAGTACAATTTAAACATGCTTGGGATAAATATATTGATATCCTTACAAAAAAATAAGGATCAAATATGGTTTGAGGTAACATGTTTAAAAAAGGGGCAGACTAGATGGGCCAAGTGGTTCTTATCTGCCGTCAAATTCTATGTTTCTATGTTTCTATAAGAACACGCCCCTTTAAAGTGGCCACACCATTTTTCTGGAGTGCGCCTTTACCATGCAACATCCTTCACTTTTCCATACCCCCACTTTCAAATTTCCACTTCAACCACTGATGGACATTGTGTGTAACTTGCACTACTCTGGTCATTATGTGTAAGCCACATTACTGTGGGCATTATATGTAAAAGTAACTATTACTGTTGGTATTATATATAAGGGGAACTATTGTGTTGCGTAATGTGTATAAAAGACACTAGTGTGTGGTGTAATGTAAATAAGTAACACTACATACAGTGTAATATAAATAAGATTATGCTACTGTGTGCTGTAATATAAATAAGATTATGCTACTGTGTGCTGTAATTTGAAAAAATACCCTTTTAAATTGTGCATACCTCAAGCATGTAACATATGTGTCACAATCCTGCCAGAACTCAGTGTGTTTGTCCTGTCTTACCTGCCTGTCAGTCTTGTTTCTCAGCCTGCTGCAGCAAGATCTGAGTATTTGCTTGTAATGAGCACCTGGGTGATTCTGATTCAGCCATTAACTCTGTGGTTACCACTTGAAAGGATTTATACAAGTTCCCTGTTGGCCTCATCCAGAGACTGTTCCAGGTGTGGCCATTCGCAATCAACCGGATGGCCAATCAGTGCTGCTCTGAGGGGTTATCCTCCCAGCCCTGCATAGACGCTTTGCTTTTGCATTGTTGTCAATAACTTGGGAGGAAGCTTCAGCTTGTGTTCTTGCTTAAGCTCTGTGGTATTCCAGTTACCCAGCATTTGTATCCTGCTTCCAAGACCCTGCACCAGCATTTCTACACCTGTGTGTCTCCAAGTACCTGCACCAGCATTCCTACACCTGTGAGCTTCCAAGACCCTGCACCAGCATTCCTACACCTGTGTGTCTCCAAGTA
The DNA here is from genome assembly GCF_055691185.1 of Crinia signifera. NCBI lineage: Eukaryota > Metazoa > Chordata > Amphibia > Anura > Myobatrachidae > Crinia > Crinia signifera. The sequence continues at coordinate 66,483,066 of NC_139224.1, forward strand.
CCTGCACCAGCATTCCTACACCTGTGAGCTTCCAAGACCCTGCACCAGCATTCCTACACCTGTGTGTCTCCAAGTACCTGCACCAGCATTCCTACACCTGTGTGCTTCCAAGACCCTGCACCAGCGTTCCTACACCTGTCTGCCTCCAACACCCTGCACCAGCGTTCCTACACCTGTGTGCCTCCAACACCCTGCACCAGCGTTCCTACACCTGTGTGCCTCCAACACCCTGCACCAGCGTTCCTACACCTGTGTGCCTCCAACACCCTGCACCAGCGTTCCTACACCTGTGTGCCTCCAACACCCTGCACCAGCGTTCCTACACCTGTGTGCCTCCAACACCCTGCACCAGCGTTCCTACACCTGTGTGCTTCCAAAACCCTGCACCAGCGCTCCTACACCTGTGTGCCTTCAAGACCCTGCACCAGTGTTCATCTGTTCCTGCATTACAAGTACCTGCACCAGTGTTACCCTGTACCTGTATCCAGTACCTGCTTCCTGTCCCTGCACCTGTGTTCCCGAGTCGCCTGCACCTGTGTTCCCGAGTCGCCTGCACCTGTGCTTCCAGTTACCTGCACCTGTGCTTCCAAGTTATCTGCACCTGTGTTCATCTGTGCCAGTGTTCATCCGTTCCTGCCTTCCGAAGTTACCTGCACCTGTGCTTCTGGGTTACCTGCACCTGTGCTTCCGACTTACCTGTACCTGTGTTCATCTGCACCAGTGTTCATCCGTTCCTGCATTTCGAGTTACCTGCACCTGTGCTTCCGAGTTACCTGCACCTGTGACCACTTGCACCCGCACGCTCCAGCATCTGCACCTGTGTCCACCTGCCTCTGCGTGCCTCAGTACCTGCACCCGCAACCACCTTCACCACTGCCTACCGTGCTTCCGGCACCTGCTCTCCAGTGGTCCAACTCCGTGCTTCCGGCACCTGCTCTCCAGTGGTCCAACTCCGTGCTTCCGGCACCTGCACTCCAGTGGCCCTACTCTGTGCTTTCCAGCTCCTGTGCTCCCGTGCCTCTACTACGTGCCTCCAAGTAACTGTTATCAGTTCCCAGCTTTCCAAAGACTTTTACAGACTTTCAAATGTCCCCTGTACCAGTTCATTCTATGCAATAAACTTTACTCATTTGTATCCACTTGCCTCCGTCCTGTTTCCATTGGGTTGTCAGCTAGCCACCAAGGTCACTCCCGGGTCCCAAATCCCCAGTCGTGACAATATGGGAGGGAGGGAGCAAATTTATAGTTTGCAGGAGGGCGCCCAACACCCTAGCACCGGCCCTGACTGGACCCCACTAGTCAGTAAACTGAGAGAGAAATATTTGCTAGTAGGCCAACACTACCACTCCTGGCACCAATATTGATTTGTGTAAATGTAATTATAATTAATCAACCACTGTTGCTGCAAAAACATTAAGGATTTGATTAGAATCCAAAGACAACAAATAATCAGTGCGCTTGGTGTTTCTAGTAATTAGGTCTATGTAAATGTATAGATTATTGTTGTTGCAAGCTCTACAAAAATATTACAAGAATATATATATACAAACAAGCCATCCTCGCCATCTAACTCCCTCCCCGGAACGATGAGGTTTATCGCAAATGCAGCAAGCCTGCTGCATATATCGGCGAGCTTTGCCATTTTGACGGCCGCACTCACCATTTCCACCTCACGGAAAAGAACCAGCGAGGTAGAAACGGCGAGTGAAGGGGGGTAAGTTGAATACTGACCCGCAAGATTTGACGGCGAGCTATTGTCACTGCTCACAGTCATAAATCGCCCTTTGCCATTGAATATACTCCTTGGTCTTATTTTGTAGAAACAGCATAGGCAAGGATGGTTACAGAATTGCAACATATAGATGTCACAGAATAGAACAAACTCCTCAGTATGTTCCAGTGGTCCCTACCGTAGTCCACACCACCGGCCTATCCCCTGGGTAGCTATTTCACCATCAGGAGCTTTGACCCTCTGCCCTGGAAACACTTTTATCATGAAATACAGGTGCTGTTAATCAGCTTAACCCTAATCACATCAGTTTTCCTGCTGCTGTTCTAAAACCTGGACTGGATCCTCCACATTATTTTCCTGTCGAAGTAAGCTGTCCCTGCCACACTCCTCCTCCCTTAGCTTCAACCACCCTGGTCACCCACCTTGCCCTCTTCCGTCTCCCCTAGCTTCACCATAGGGTTGCTCGGAGGATCAGGACCTACAAACTTCCTGGAAAGGGAATCTGCATTGAGGTGCTGTTTCCTGGAATGCTGCACCTCAAAATTAAATGACTGTAAGACCAAAAATCAACGGGTCACACGAACATTCACCTCTTTGTTCATGTGCATCCATTGCAAGAATGCATGGTCTGTGTCCAACAAACACTCTTGTCCCAACAAATAATATTTTAAGGACTCCACTGCTAACTTAATTGTCAAGCACTCCTGCTCTACAGTTGAATATTTGTAAGTTTTCAACTTACATTTTTGTTAAGACTAAATGAGAACCCAGTCTACCTTTATAGGCTGAGGTTTAACCTGTCCTCTGCTCACAATGTACCCCAAATACTTGTCTTCCACCATACCAATGGCACATTTCTCAAGGTTAGCAGTAAACCCATGTGCCAGTAGAGACTTGCTGTAGCTCTCCCAGATGCCAAGTTTTGGAAGTATCTAGCCATGGAGATGCCTCAGTGCCTAACTGTTTGTTAATGTCATGCAATGTAACCAGTTCCTGCAAGCAATGGGAAGTCACGGACATAGGATTAATGGATAAGGTGGTCTGGAGGTTACCGCAGCTACCACCCTTAATGGCTGGCCTTGTATGGTCAGGGGTAAGAACACATATGGGTACTCCTCAACATAGCCATGGATACACAACACCCTGACAATGTACTCAACACATACTTATTTTGATGAGGTATATTGATGATCTTCTGATCCTATGGGATGGCCCTAGGAGTAAATTCGTACAGTGTAAAAAGTTCTTGAAATCACAACCAAGTGCGCACCCAGGTGTGCAGCAAATGTATTGAAGATATCTAGGAGGTAATTCCACAACCCCTCCCAAACAGAGTAAACGGTACAGTAAAGGTGATATCTTCCACACTTATGCGCACCACACTTTCATATGTGCAAAATAAACCAAATTGTTTTGAAATAGCTTATCTTGAATCAGGTGATCCCACTCTGATCTCTTCTTCAGATTCTCTCAGTTTTGTGCCATACAAGAGAGAGTGATATAACAACCATAGCGTAAAACAGTTTAATACAACATAATACACATGGGGTTAAAAGACATCAGACACGATGCTGGTAGTAATTGCAATTACCAGATAAAAATGAGAACTGTCAGTGAGTTCTCTACATGAGCATAAAACACATTTAAAAGATGATCCACCACATCACTTCAAACAGGAGAAAGAAAAGTCAACACAATTACCAGATCTTGTTGAGAACCCAAGGTGTACTCGGTTCTCTGTATGGGCAAAGTGTGCGGCTGTATGGCGTTCCTGAAACTCTGCAGAAGTCCCCAGGCAGCGTCACTTTCCTCCTGTTCTTGCTTCAGGTGGCGGGTCACCGGGGTCCTTTTTAGGCCGACGCGTTTCGACCACGTCCGTGGTCTTTTTCAAGGCAGTACAAGGCAAGTGTCCATTTGTATCATAGGGCAGATTTTTATACCACAGGAATATCGTATGCGTCCAATCAGAAGCTTCCAAATTGGACGCCCATGCTGCGGCGTCACCGCCCTCACATGACTCACGTCCGCGGGTCCGTCCGCCCATTGGTTATACTGTGTGGGCACGTTCTGCCCTTATTAAAAATGGCCGCTATGGTGCTTCCTGTAGTTACGTTCTTTGGATGTTTGTAAGCTTATCCGTGACGCCCGCAGATGTAGGTCACATGACCGCGGAGACGACTTCCGTCCTCTTTAATGTTTGTATATTTTAGTTGTTATAGCAACCTCATATCTCTGTAAAAAACGTAAAAAGACATAAATTACACAGAACATAATATCACAGCAAATTTTACATAGAGTGGATTTCCCCAGAGTAACTGACATGCAAAAAACCCAGTGAAGTTTATTGCAGAAACCATTTAAGCTCGAAGTCTAAGTTTAGACCTCCAGGTGCCAAAGTGCCATATTCGTATGTATATTGCATTTCTTTTTTTGCAAGCATCGAGGCAGTATTTTTGTACCTCATATTCTTTTTAATGAGTTTAATGCCTGCAAAACATTTAATGTGACTGGTACAGCAGTTGTGTTTCATTTTAAAATGATGAGATAATGAATGGGTCTCCAGACCCTTCTTGATATTTCTTAGGTGTTCCCCCAGGTGAGCTTTCAATGGCCTGGAGGTTCTCCCTATATATACCAAGTCACATGTACATTTTAGCATGTATATAATATTGCTTGTGTGGCACGTGATAAAGTCTCTGATAACCAACTCTTTTCCATTGATTTCAATTTTCTCTATTTTACTGTTTCCATCGCTTTTTATCCCACGGCATTCCAAACAGATGCCGCACCGATGGAACCCTTTAGTTCTGATATTTCCCTCACTCTGTTTTGGGAGGTAGGCACTACTAACTAGGTTGTCCCTTAAATTTGGGGCCTTCCTATAGATAAATGCTGGTTTTTCTGGCAAGACCCTTTTCAGTATAGGGTCTTTATGAAGGACCCTCCAATGTTTGCGAAATGATTTCTCAATTTCTTTAAATTGCACATTGTAACCCGTAATGAAGGCCAATTCATATTTATTACTTGTAGATGTTTTACTATTTTCTTTATGTAGCAATTCCTGTCTGTCTGTTCCTACCACTTGTGATGCGGCTTTTTCAATAATGTCTCTCCTATATCCACATTCTGAAAATTTTGTTATCAGATTCCCTGCTTGTTCTTGATAGGTCTCATTGTTGGTACAGTTTCTCTTCATCCTCTTCAATTATCCACTCGGAATCGAGTTAAGCCAATTAAAGTGATGGCAGCTGTCATAATTAATATATGACCCGGAATCTCTAGGTTTGTGGAAAGTTTTTGTACATAACTTATTATCTTCGGGAAAGATCGTGAGATCCAAGAAATCAACACTTGTGGTGCTCACATTGAACGTTAATTCGATGTTCCAGGTATTGTTGTTTAGAGTGGTGCAAAAAGCATCCAATGACTCCCTGTCACCACTCCAAATGAAAAGCACATCGTCTTTGTACCTTTTCCAGGCTACTAGGCCCGCCCCATGCCTCTCTTTTGGCCAAATACATTCGAGCTCCCAACTGCCCATGAATATATTGGCATAGCTAGGGGCGAACCTGGTACCCATAGCGGTGCCATTACGTTGTAGGAAGAATGTGCCGTTAAATAGAAAATAGTTGTTAGTTAATATAAAAAGCCTTCCTTCTTTAATAAGCTCCTGAGCTTGTGGATTTATGTCACTTTTGTCCAAAAATTCTGAGACTGTTTTTATGCCTTTTTCATGTTCTATGATTGTATATAATGACCTCACATCGGCCGTCACGAGGAACATCCCCTCCTCCCACTGGACCGTGGGTAGGAACTTAAGGACGTCCCCCGTGTCCTGCAGATGCGAGTCATTTAACATCACCAGAGGTTTAAGAAAGTGGTCTATAAACTCGGATAAATTGGCCGTTATAGAGTTAATTCCAGCCACGATGGGCCGTCCAGGGGGATTTTTTGGGTCCTTGTGGACTTTCGGTAACAGATAGATAACGGGAATTGTTACTTCTGTTGGGATAAGGAATTTTTCTTCATTTTCACCCAATGTGCCATTGGATGTATATTTCTTTATTAATTTTTGAATTCTATCCGTGGGGTCATTTTTTAATCTCCTGTATGTTATATGGTCTTCCAGGTGTGTGCTGACTGCCGTTTCATACCATTTTCGGTCCATCAGTACCACCTCTCCACCTTTATCGGTGGGTTTTATGATGAGCTCAGTATTCTTTTTGAGACCTTCCAAGGCTTTCCTTTCATTATAGGTCAGGTTACGCTGAAATTTATCAGATTTTAAGTCTTTTAGATCATCTTGAATTAGGGAACTAATGTTTTTTTTTTCTTTCTAGGAGTAAATTCATTCAGTTTATTACGATCTTGAATGATAAGGAACTTAACCTCAAGCTATCTTGTGAGGTCAGTGAGAATACAGTCAACTTCCTGGACCTCAGAATAGAGAGGAGGGAAGATGGACAAATACAGACAGACCTAATGGGAAAACAAACTGCTACCAACAGTATATTACAGTATACCAACAGTAATGGAAACATTAATGTTCCCATTTTCCTCCAGTCCTTAGGGGGATTCCATATGGAAAATTCCTACACCTAAAAAGGAATTGCTGAAATCCAAGTCAATTCAACATTAGAGCAAATGAATTGACTATAAGATTGGTAAACGGGATACAGCAAGAGATCGGTTAAAAAAGCAAGATAAGAAGCTAACTGTAAAGAAAGAAACTCTCTTCTATATCCGGATAAGATCAAATCACAACTTCCGGTTCCCGCAATCTTATGAGAGGCTGCTAGGAGGATCAGCTCCGTTGCCGGATCGTCCATTTAACCTTTTAAAAGGCATTGCGCCTCAACAAACGGCTCACCTCACACTCTGCCGCACTGCTGAACACCCGCCGTGTATGGAGAAGTACCTCACCGCGATGCACGGCACCAGCAAGCGCAATAAAAAGGAGGGGGAGAGGAGGGGACGTGAAGGCAAGATGGCGCCGCACACCGCGGCGAGCAAGTCCCTCCCAGGGTCACCCCAGCACAGCAATTATGCCTCTGAAGAGGATGATGCCGGGAAAAATGGAGAGCTGCAGGTAAAAAACGCATTCCCTGGCACCCCACACAAGCCCCACAGTGAATCCTCTACTCCCGATCCCCAAGCCCCAGTCACATATGGGGATCTCATTATAGCTGTACGGGCAGCCATGTCCCCTCTCCTGAAGGAGCAGACTGCCACTATCAATAAACAAATTGCACAGCTTCAGCAGCGCATGTTGGAAACTGAACATATTTATAATTTGGGATAGGGATGAGATTTCACTTAATCAATTCACCAATAGTCTAAATGTCAATAAATATGGCCTAAAATTCGCTTCCACTCACAGCACATCCAGCAAAAACTTCCTGGATATTGCGCTCTCCATTAAGAACAACAATATAGAAACTGAAACATATGAAAAATCAGTTGATCAAAATCGTTATTTAAAATTTGACAGCGCCCATGCAAAGACCTGGAAAAATAACATTCCGAAAAGCCAGAACGCTATGAAATCATTCATAGAACAAGGATATCCACAAAGTTTAGTCCAAAATGCATACAGCAAAGTCACAAAGATAGAGATAAGCTTCTCATAGTTACAACACCTAAAAAGAAACAACGTATGATAGAATCAGAAGATAGAAATGTAGCATTTATAATGCAATATAACAACTATGCACATAAAATTCAAAAAATCATCAATAAAAATATGTTCATTCTAAAACAAGATGATTTGCTAAAAGATGCCTTAGGAACAAAAAAAAACAAAGTGATTTTTAGAAAGGGAGAAAATCTAAAATCAAAACTAGTAAGCAGTCATTTCAATAATAAAAAATAAATACAAAGGAAAATGAGAAAGTGAACAAAAATTGGTTATCAAAGTTACCAGTGGGGTTCCACAAATGTGGGAACAGTAGATGCCATGCATGTATGTATGGCGATCAAAAAAGAACAGAATTTATGTCTTTTTACAATAAAAGTACTTCCAAAATAAAGGATTTTTTGAACTGCAAGACCACATATGTTATGTATTTAATAGGGTGTGGTCTTCAATATGTTGGCTGCACCATAAGAAGCCTACATATTCGCTACATGGAACATAGGCGTAATATATTAGCAGGAATAAAAACCCACCCTCTATCGAAACACATATCCTATTGTGAACAACAATGTATTAAAAATGTACGCATCAAGGCAATAGAGCATATCAAACCTACCCAAAGAGGTGGAGATCGTTTTGGGTTAATTTGCAGGAGAGAGGCCTACTGGATTTTCCAGTTAGGAACAATGGTTCCCAATGGCCTAAATGATACCACTGAACTTAACAACATTTAAACCCTGTAAATCCCAATAGAATTGTCTACTTTGCATACTTTGTCTAGATATATCTCTGTGAAATTGTATGATGATTTGGGTTTTTTTTCCGATAATAACTGACTGCTCTCTGTCTCCCATATGTAGGGATACAGGTAGAGATAAAGAAATATCTTTTTATTCTGCATTAATAATGTGGTTAAAATAAGAAGAAACAAAATATCATACAATATCTCTCCATTTTTTGTACACTCCTGGATAGGTACAAATACTGCATAATAATTATAAACTTGTGTTTTTTTATGGTTATTTTTATATTGTTTTTTTTTTTTTTTTTTTACTCTTTCATTTTTATTTGCTTTTACAGATTGACATATTTGACATGCAATACATAACAACGAGCAAAACATTACATCACGTTCCAATACATGTGCATTTCATTATCATTAAAATAATAGCCTTTTCATGGCTTTTGAATTCCCTTTTTTTTTTTTTTTCGTCTTGCCAACCTTTTCCCCATTTCCCTTAAGCTCCAACTTTGATGCTTTTCCTCTATTTACCCTACCCAGCTCAGCATCCCTCATTCTTTGGGAATGTTAGTACTGTGGTCTCTCGTACTATACAACTTAGTATATGGGTAAGCCATTAGTTTATGTCGACCTCTCGAGTTCGTATAAGGCTGGTAACTAAAATGCATCAGTAAGGGGGGACAACATAATTAAAGAGAATGGGTAAAGGATAGCGAGATGAGATTAAGAAGAAAAAAAAGCACACTATAAATGTTAGGTCTTCGTTCCCCTGGCCTGATCTAATTATCTCTATGTAGAGTTAGCTGATAATGTACAGCTGTGCGTCTGCTGGGTTACGTCGACCTCTCCAATTCACAAAAAGCGGGGAACTAAATATATCAATAAGGGGGGACAACGTAATTAAAGAGAATGGGTACAGGATAGCGAGATGAGATTAAGAAGAAGAAAAAGCACACTTTAGTCATGAAAACAGTGTTCCCATAGTTTGACCTGGGTTTCTCTATATAGGATTGCCTAATAGCACATTAATGAGGGTCACCTGAATTGCGTCGACCTCTCAAATTCGTGTGAGACTGGTAACTAAATTTATCAATAAGGAGGGACAACATAATTAAAGAGAGTGGGTGAAGGATAGCAAGATTAGATTAAGAAGAAACAAAAGCACACTGTATTCACTAAATAAGTTCTCCTATAGTATGAGCTGGATTTTTATTTAGGGGTTTTAGGTCTCTAAATATTCTTTGATTAGATCCTTATGTTTTCTTTTTCTAGTGTTTTGCATCGGACATACACGACAAACCGGGGAGACAAGGGAAAAAAGTTTGGGGGAGAGGGGGGGGGGGGAGGGGGTTAGGGTGCTGTCAGACTGTTATATACCTTTTATCTTGATGTTCTCTGTATATTAATATCCCGGCTTTATTATAAGAATGGCCCTCCATAGATCTGCCAAACCTTTTTTTTCCTTTACTTTTTTTTCCCCTTTTTCTTCTCTTTTTTTCTTTTTCCTTCCTTTTTTATCCCCCCTTCTTTTTTTTTTATTATTATTCCCTTTTTTTTTTTCTAATCGTTCAAGATGTTATGATATTCTACCCATGGGGTCCAAATTTCATTGAATTTTTCTGTTTTTTCGTCTACTATACTTGCCAGAAGTTCCATCTGGTATATGTGCCAAATGGCTTCTTTTATGGCATTAATAGATGGGGTTATCTTAGTTTTCCAGTTACTGGCTATTTTTGTCTTAACTGCACCCACCACAAACCATATAAATTTTTGTGCTGCATTGTCTGTCCCGGGTATTTTTGAGGGGAATAGTACGTACTCCGGGGACATGGGGATATCTACTCCAGTTATTTGGAGAATTAATTTCCCCACTTTCTTCCAGGTCTGCTGGATACTGGGGCATCCCCAGAAAATGTGGCTAAGTGTGCCCCGTTCCCCACACTCTCGCCAGCAACGATCGCTGGCATCTGGATATATATGTTTCAGTCTACTGGGGGTTAAATACCAGCGTGTATATATCTTATAGGTATTTTCTCTGTATCTTATTGATTGAGAGACTGATATTAGATTTTGTTTAATTTTGTTCCATGACTCGGGGGACATTTGTTTCCCCAGTTCCTCTTCCCAGGCTATTTCATGCGGTAGTTTACTCTGTTTTTTGTGGTTCATTAATAGTTTGTAAATGATTGAGATTAGGCCTCTGGATGTTGCCCTCCTCTGACAAAGACCTTCTATTATGTTTTTACTCTGTTCTTTTCTGGTTTTCCCCACAAAGCTGCGTATTTGTAAATATTGAAAATAGGCTTTAGGTAATATATCATATTTTACTTTAAGGTCCTCAAAGGAGGGGAACCCCCCCGTGGTGTTTAATTCATTGATAAATAAGATTCCAGTTTTCACCCAATTTTTCTTAAAGTTTGTTTCTTTGCTAACTGGAAATTTTGGATTATCCCACATTGGAGTCAGGGTAGGTGGGTGGGGGGTTAAGTTATATTCCTTATTTAATTTATCCCATATTGTCAATGAAAGCATAATAGTTGGAAAATTCTTAACCTCTTCTGGTCTTTCTTTTTTGGTCAGCCATAAAAGTGTTGAGATGGAATGCAGCTGGAGTGATTCCGACTCCAGCTGCACCCATCTCCGGGTTTCGGGGCCCGAGTGCCACATAATCATTTGTGCACACTGTGCCGCATAGTAATAGTTTTTCAAGTTTGGGACACCCAATCCCCCCTCTTTTGTGCCGAGTTGCAGGGTTTTAAGGCGCACCCTAGCTTTTTTCCCTGCCCATAGAAAACGGGTAAAGATGCTATGTAAGTTTTTGAATATCCCCGATGGAATTCTAATGGCCAGTGCTTGAAACAGATACAGCATTCTCGGTAGTATATTCATTTTCAGGGCATTAGCTCTTCCCGTCCATGATATGAAGAGCTTTGACCACCCCTTGATATCATTTGTGATCTCGTTTATTATTTTAGGGAAGTTTGCATTATACAGTTGATTATAATTTTTGGTAATATTTATTCCTAAATATTTTAGCTGTGCTTTCTTCCATTTTAATGGGTACGCCAATGATATACTCTCTCTCTCATCCGCTGAGAGGTAAAAGTCTAAGACCTCCGTTTTATCTGCATTAATTTTGAAATTTGATATTCTACTAAATTCTTGGATCGTCTCAAACAACCTCCGCGTCGAGACAACCGGATCGGATATCGTGAGGAGTATATCATCGGCGTACAAAGCCGTTTTATATGTCTCCTTCCCGATTGTTATTCCTTTTATTTCACTCTCGTGCCTTATCTTGGCCGCCAATGGCTCCACCATGAGGGCGAAGACAAGGGGCGAGAGCGGGCATCCCTGTCTGGTCCCATTGTTTATCATTATTGGGGTTGATTTGATCCTGTTAAGGCTAACTACTGCCGATGGTGTTTATATTGTTTTTTATTATTTTTATTTTTGTTAATAAGAAATAGTGGCGACATATAGACAGAATAGAAGTAACAGATGAATATATGTGAGAATAGTTTACCAACGTTTTTTTATTTGTATTTTATATTCTATGCTATATATCTATATATTTTAGCTAAGATATAGTAAGGCAAACCTAATAAGGAAGTAAAACATGAGACCGAGGCTTGGTTATGTAAAATACGAAGAGCTCATATTGCGCTCCAGGCATATAAAATAGAGGAAATAAAACGGACATGAAACCGAGGCTTGGATAAAGGAGTAATGCGCATGTGCAAAGTACAAAATAGAAGCCAGAGAATTGGCGAGTAAGTAATGACACACGCCCATAAGGGCGGTACATGCCCCGTTAAATATCAGAGATGGGACGCACCTACATCATCTGATGAAGCCGCTGACGTGTTAGGCCTGGAAACGCGTCATCTAGAAGTCCCTGTGCAGGGCCGTAACTAGGGGGGGGCTGGGGGGTCACGCGCACCGGGCGCTGGAGGTGAGGGGCGCTGTGAGGTCCGGTGACAGGGCAGGTGTGTGGCCGTCCAGCTCCTACTAGCGCGGCTGCAGGAAGCGCTGATGACTTCGAAAAGACTTGCCGGACGCTGATTGGCTGAATTCAGCCAATCAGCGTCCGGCAAGTCTTTTTGCAGTCATCAGCGCTTCCTGCAGCCGCGCTAGTAGGAGTCGAGATGGACGAAGTCAGTAAGATGCGGCTTCAACGCAACGGTGAGAGGACTGTGCGGGGAGGGGGGGGTCTCCGGCGCCAGGGACAAGGCGTCATTTGGTCGGTCCCCCCTGTCAGCTGCTAACTAAGCAGCGGGGAATAAACGCTGTGCGCATGCGCACAGCGTCTATTCCCGCAGCCAGGGGGCTGGGGGCATGGCTAGAGGCTCACAGAGCCTCTGGGTCATGCCCCCATAGCGGCAAAATGGGGGCGTGGCCTCGCGGGGAGCAGCGATTATAGGCCACGCCCCCAAATTAGGCCACGCCCCCCGAAAATTTCGACGCGCCTGTGGCGCGCAGCAGCATGACAAGGGTGGGGGCACCAAAAGACTGCCTTGCCCCGGGCGCCGGAAACCCTTGTTTCGGCCCTGCCCTGTGTTGCCTGTGCATGAGTCACTGCTGATCGGGAGACCTGGAAGCCAGAGCAGAGAGTTCTTGACAAGGCTGGTAAAACTGAAGCTACAGAACAGCCGGGAACCTTCTCGAGGAATGGGTAATTAAAGCCCCCTAAAAAGTTGATTACAAAGTACACAACAGCCACGGAGCATAAGTATACTACTCTTATTTTGCATGTTTCTGACTAACAAAGCTTGATAACGTCTAAAGCATTTCTGCATGGCTAAATGACTAATTACTAGCGGAAGTCTAGCTGGGAACAAGCATAATATTTGCATTTGGAGTGTTTTTCTGGAGCTAATAAGCGCAGATTGGAATTGTTCTTTGTGCTGGGAATAGCAAAATAACATTGTCTCACCAAAGACTGCCACTTACCCCTGCTTTGCAAAAACTAATGATTAACCCTATGCATGCCTAACCAAGCTGAGTCAGTTATTTCTTTCCTTTTCTTCACCCAGATTAAAGCTGGTTAATTAATAGATTGCTGCTAATAATTATCTATTAAGTGTTTTTTGCTAAGCTAGAGAGCATATCAGGAACAGATAAATTGTGCAATTATTGTGAGTATGTGTATGGAGAAGTACCTTGCCGCGATGCACGGCACCAGCAAGCGCAATAGAAAGGAGGGGGAGAGGAGGGGACGTAAAGGCAAGATGGCGCCGCACACCGCGGCGAGTGCGTCCCTCCCAGGGTCACCCCAGCAAAGCAATTATGCCTCTGAAGAGGATGACGCCGGGGAGAATGGAGAGCTGCAGGTAAAAACCGCATTACCTGGCAACCCACACAAGCCCCAGAGTGAATCCTCTACTTCCGATCCCCAAGCCCCAGTCACATATGGGGATCTCATTATAGCTGTACGCAGGGCTATTTTTCAGCAGGAACCAGCAGGAACTCAGTTCCTGAACCTCTAATTAAATATGACATCATCAGGAACTGAAAATGTACTTTTTTATAAGAGAAGCTTTATTTTTGAGTCACCTGTGAGTGCCTTTGTTTCTAAATACAATATATACAATCTATCTCTCCCTCCCTCTCTTTATTATATATATTTTTAAAATGTAATTGATCCACCCGCAGACCTGGAGTTCCTGAACCTATTTTTCCAGAAAACTAGTACTGGTTGTACGGCCAGCCATGTCCCCTCTCCTTAAGGAGCAGACTGCCACTATCAATAAACAAATTGCACAGCTTCAGCAGCGCATGTCGGAAACTGAACATAGGGTTGAGGAGACCTTTGCAGAGATGGCAGAAATGAAAATTGTCTCTGAGGACCATACAAAGGTCATTAACCAGCTACAGAATAAAATCCAGGACTTGGAAAACAGGTCAAGACATAATAACTTGCGCCTGATTGGACTTCCAGAGAATGTCAAAGGTCAAGCATTATACGATTTCATCAGGATCACTCTCCCAAGTTTATTAAATGTACAAGACAGGTGCAATGATTTGGCAATTGAACGTGCACACAGGCTAAGACCACAGAGGACACAAGAGGGCGCAAGACCCCATGCAATAATCTTTAAGACATTGAACTATGTTCATAAAGAATTAATGTGGGTGGCCTCTCGCAAAATAACATCTTTGTCCTGGGAGGGAAACAAAATACTTATATTTCAGGGGATATAATTATTCTAATCAAATAATTATAGAGAGCGCACTGAATTAAGCACAAATATTTATTAAAAAACAATAGATGAAAAGCTCAAAAAAACGATCACAATTATTTAATAAAATATAACAATAAAATCAATATGATATAAAATAGTTATAGACCACTGGGCAATCACTGATGCCCCACACAATGCTATATGAATAATGTCCAGTTGCTCTTACCCACTAAGGATGATGTTATGTCCAGTAGCGGGGAACTTGTAATTGAGTTTGATGAGATATGAGAAGACAAAGTCCATCCAGTAAGTTTATGGAAATATGTGATGTTTGATTGGGGGGAAAAAAACGGAGGGGGATTTGTAGAGATGAAAAGGTGACTCGCAGAACAGCCTCGCTGTTGGAAATAGATGTATCTGTGCTACAACCGGCAGATGATGGTAATGAGCCGGGAGCACTCCATAGTGAACCAGCGGCGCGGCTAGGTGTATGTTGGAGAAGTCTTTCTCATCTACCACCGTGACGTTTTGGGGAAGAGAGCCAACGGTGGGAGTGACGGGGTACCTGCCGCACTTGGTCTCGGGGTCTGGAGCGAGTCACACCTCTCGGGGGAGCCTGTGGATGGTAAAGTCCAGGATCGCCGCAGGTCACCCTTCTGCTCACAGGTATCGGCCCCGAGGATAGGAAATAAATCTGGTGATTTGAAGCAAAGTGGTGGGTAAAGGTGAGTGCCGGGTGGTCCTCCCGGTCTTAATGCGTTTCTCCGTCGTGGGATCAGACGGTTTCCTCAGAAGATCTTCTGAGGAAACCGTCTGATCCCACGACAGAGAAACGCGTTAAGACCGGGAGGACCACCCGGCACTCACCTTTACCCACCACTTTGCTTCAAATCACCAGATTTATTTCCTATCCTCGGGGCCGATACCTGTGAGCAGAAGGGTGACCTGCGGCGATCCTGGACTTTACCATCCACAGGCTCCCCCGAGAGGTGTGACTCGCTCCAGACCCCGAGACCAAGTGCCGCAGGTACCCCGTCACTCCCACCGTTGGCTCTCTTCCCCAAAACGTCACAGTGGTAGATGAGACAGACTTCTCCAATATACACCTAGCCGCGCCGCTGGTTCACTATGGAGTGCTCCCGGCTCATTACCATCATCTGCCGGTTGTAGCACAGATACATCTATTTCCAACAGCGAGGCTGTTCTGCGAGTCACCTTTTCATCTCTACAAATCCCCCTCCGTTTTTTTCCCCCCAATCAAACATCACATATTTCCATAAACTTACTGGATGGACTTTGTCTTCTCATATCTCATCAAACTCAATTACAAGTTCCCCGCTACTGGACATAACATCATCCTTAGTGGGTAAGAGCAACTGGACATTATTCATATAGCATTGTGTGGGGCATCAGTGATTGCCCAGTGGTCTATAACTATTTTATATCATATTGATTTTATTGTTATATTTTATTAAATAATTGTGATCGTTTATTTGAGCTTTTCATCTATTGTTTTTTAATAAATATTTGTGCTTAATTCAGTGCGCTCTCTATAATTATTTGATTAGAATAATTATATCCCCTAGATTTTGTTTCATTGGATCCCCTGCTGGGAATCCATTGGGAGCTGCCATTTAATATATTGTTTCTTATATTAATTATTTAATTAACCACTTGCGCCTGATTATATATTACATATATATTTTCCCTTGTGTTACTTATATTTCAGGACTATTCGGCTGAGCTGATGAAAGCAAGGAAGGATTTCTCACCAATCTGCGCCAGTCTCATCTGACATGGGCGTAAGTTTGCACTCTGTACTCTTTACTTAGCACGGCGCCCATCGCGGCCATCCCGGGCATTGAATGCACTAAAAAATCGGGTGCGACGCGACCGACGCGATGCCCGCGATTTCCCATAGGGAACAATGTTAAATGTCTCAATTGACCCGATTTTCCTGTTCAATGCCTCAATTGACCCGATTTTTCCATAGGAAACAATGTTAAATGGGCCACAGAGACCAAATAGGCACCCTGAAGTGTTAAATG